>NW_010176389.1:20661-34716 GCF_000695765.1 Mesitornis unicolor | reverse complement strand
AATATTATAATAAAATAAAATAATATTATTTTTAAAATATCTATTGCAAGTTTTAAAATTATTTTCAGGGACTTTGTGAAAGTACAGAAATTAATTTAATCAGTCATTTTCCATTTGTTAATCAGGTCTGAAAAAACCATGTTGTAACAAACCAGGCAGCAGCAGCTAACTATCCTAACAGTCTCTGCTGTCTGTTGTTGCATAGAATGAAAATACAATTAATAATGAGACTGACTCCAGGAGAACAGTTATTCACCTCAGCTGGGAGGATAGAATCACACCTTCAGTGATTTAAATATATGTACTATAATGTCACCAGGGCACTTGAGTAGGATGAATACTTCTTTTGGGATCACAGCTTTTTTTGCTGAAATAGTGTTTTTAAATTGTGGCTCACCATAAGAAGCATCCTACAGACATTCCCAGCCTGTGGCTCAACCCTTACAAGAAAAGGATGTGTAGGACACATCTGTTGGTACCTCAGGTGCTCTGAAAGGAAACTATATTTCTGTGCTGACTTATGGGGAAGATCCCTCCCACCGCTTGTTCACAGTCTCTTCACCTGTGCTCTGGCTGTTTTTTCCCCAAGATTTCCATTCTGAGTACTTCTTTCTTTGAAATTTGGGTCTGCAATTCATGAACTTGCAATAGGGACCTTGAAAGAGACCAAAACTGAACTTTCCTCCCTCCTGCACCTTCCAAAGCTAGTACATCACATGGCTAAAGTAAGTTGACTCATCTGAAATTTCATTAAAAGTGAAAGACTACAAACTAAATAACCTTCATTTCTCTCTTATGTAGCAGTATAGAATATGGTTTTGCACAGCTCTTAAACTACTTTAAAAAGCCTCAGTTAGGGCTTACACTAGAAATAGCCATGGTCCTGGAAAGGAAGAAGGGTATAGAAATGCAGAGAAGAGAGAAAGAGCAGTTTCACAACTTAGTTCTGCAGCACTTGCTCTGTTGGCCTCACTCCATGAGGCAGTGGGGCCCTGGGAGAGTCGGAGCTGTCTCATCCTCTATTCAGCCCTGCGTCACACCAGGCATGCAGGAACTGTTTGCCGTTGATGTGGCAACCCTACCACGCCCAGCACTGTGACACACACAAAGGATTGGTCATTTACAGAGAGACAGGATGGGGAAACATCCAGTACTCTTTCTGAAGAGCTCAGGCAGATCCTGAGCTTTTCCTAGATGAGTTTTTGTCTAGCACAACCACCAAAGAGCAGAACTGATAACTCTCCTACCCCATAAAACACTATATACAAGTCTCAATCACAAAGGCAAACTAAAAAACTGGTTCTTTCACATACTGGCAAACAAGCAAAGTACTGAGTAAATTGCAACTGCAGGAAATAAGGATATTTTCATATCGTTCTGGAACATTTCATTGACAAATATAAAGAGAGACATATATGGCTCTTGTAACCATGTGTTAATGATGAAGTACAACATCAAGAATTTTAATTTTACTGGAATTACAGTTGTCAAAATAATTGCATTAGTTAATTTAAAATTCTTCATTGGAGAATGGCCCAGGCTATATCTCTGTTGCTCAAAATGTTTTATTGTGTAATCACTGTGCTTTTTTGATGAGTAATTTCTTTAATGTTATGCTATATATATACGTATTGAAAACTTTGAGTGATCTTTGTTTTTATACTGTACTGTGTTTTGCATATAAAATACATTATGCATATTCTCTCTTTCTCTTTCTCCATCTCAAACTCCTACCTCCAGAAAGCAGAGAATAGAAACCCAGTGTTCCCTAGTGTCTGTTTTGGGTTTTTTTTTTAGTTTTGTCAGGTCTCTGAACTTCTTTATTTCTCAAACTACCTACCTGTAAAATAACTAACAATCATGGCCATGCAGCTAACTTAGATTTGCAGACTAAATACTGATAAAATCCATTAGGCATGTCAGCCCCAGCCCTCTCCCTTTGCTTCTGCTCTTTTCCCCTGTTACACTGGCAACTTTGAGAATAAGCAGGAATTATTTCTTGCAGGGGAATAATCCTTCCTGGACTGCTTAAATTAACTTTATGCAGAAAATGACCATGCTATATCATAGCCAGACCCATAATGTCTTGAGAGAATAGGATGATGAAGTGTTCCCTTTTCTCTGATGGCATCTTTCTCTTTCTCTGGATGCTGATCTGCTGTGTCTTCCTGCTCTGCTTTACTTTCATCCAATGGTATGTTCACTTTCACTGAGCTTCTTCAGAAAATATGCTGACTTATTCTCCAAAATGCACAATGCATTGGTTTGTCTGTCCAGGGATGAACTGTATGATGTTGACAACAATTTTGCATTCCAGTAAGCTTAAGGATGGTGAAAACAGATATGCAGAAATCAGACATCAGGTAACGGGGTTTTGCTGTCCCCTTAAAGTGAAACAGAACTGTGATCAGCACCAGTCCAATGTCAGAAGACATAAAGACATGAGGTCATGGAGCTGCTATAGAACAGTTCAGAAGAAAACCCATGATTTAGCGTGTGTTTTTTTTCTGCTGTGATTGCTTTACCTGATTAAAATAGGAGACCATTAGTGCTCCGTTTGTGTCTGTGTTATTGAACACATAGAACAGAGAGCATAATCTACAATGGGAGGAATAGGGAATGACAGAGACAGACACAGGCACAAAGAAGAACCAAATCCTGTCTGGGAAATCACACGTAACCTGAAATTATTTGTAAGTAATGGACCTGATAGTGCTGTGATGCAAACTGTGATGCCACTGTGGATTTCAGTGACTTACATTCTCTGAGGATTTAATCCCCAGACTATCAAACTGTTCACGCTGGAATGGTGGTATTAAACTAACCTTGGAGAGCTACAAAACATGCATTAACAAAACAGTCCACACTGGGAAAGCAAAATAGTGCAGCAATTCCCAGCCACACACTGTAATGCACAAAAACTGAGTGTGGTGGAAACAGTTAATTGATAAATAAAACTATTAAATATTGTCTGTACATTTAGACATTGCATTCAAGGGTTTCTCATTGCGCAGGGGAAATAGGTACACTTCCAACCACCCTGATTCACCCTTGGACATTTCATGACTATTTCTTATCGCTCAGTTGAGCACAAATTCATAGATTTTACGGTTAAGGGAGCTTGAGATGGGCTGCTATATTTTCAGCACTTAGTTCTGCCACTTCTTATTGGACCATCTGCTGTCACCTTAAAGAGACAAGTATATATTATCAAGGTAAACATCCAAATCACTCCCGCATTTGATATTAGAAAAAAGCAAAACCTTTAAATATATTGATCTGAATGTGTCAATAATGTTACAGAGATAAGTCCTTGAAAAAGAAAATAACATAGATACTGTCTGTGCAGATTCAAAAAGGATGCTTTCACCCTAAAAATTATTGCTGTGTACAAAGCTGTTTTGTAGATTTACTTCTTTCAATGAAAACATAAAATTCATTCTAGTTCCAGTAAAAGGAAGGAAAAGAAGGAAAGGAAGCAAAATGTTAGATTTGTCATGATTATTTTCTAAAGTGAGTCATATTAGCTAACACTATGGTTAAAAGTTAATGTTTCAGGGACTGAGTGCATCTGAAAACAGATGAAGACACTGCAACATTCGTCTCTGTGCACACACAAGAGATTTATATACACAAATATATGTGCGCACAGAAAGGCAGGCTGAATACATGCCACAGATTCAAATTGTAGAAAAAAAATACCTATATGGCACACATTGTTAGGGGAAGGATCATTGGACTTTGAAGTAAAACTAAAACTTATCATGGTTTATATACACATGTGCTACATAAGACTGTGATAATACTATGAAACTAAGCAATAAGTATTTTACATAAAACTTATGACATGAATAAATCTGTTGATACAGTTTCTTCTATAGTTTCCGTTATTAACACATTGACTTTATATATATATGTATCTTTAATTATTGTTGTGGGTTTTTCTCCTTAGTGGAAAATCCTCTTAAATGTAGGATGAATATGCTAAGTCTACCTCCTTCATAGATGCCCAATATACTGGACAGAAAGAATGTAAACTAAGAATATATACTTGAACATAGCATGCTGCACTAGAGCATTTAAAATTAATTCTTTTTATTGTCTAGATCAGTAACATTGTGATTTGAAAAATCACGATTAGATTATTAAAATGAAAACATTTATAAAAAATACATTAAAGTTTCTCAAATTAATTTCTCCACCTCCTGAACATTTAAAAAATAATTCACAAAAGATTTTGAGCATCTTGTTTCTTTTGAGGCAGTGTAATCATACATATTTTCATTCATATCTGATACTACAAAAGCTACAGAAAGATTCTATTGTTAGTATGTGCCATATTATTGGTATTAGCACACTCTAAATTTGTGGAAATCTCATTCCAGCAGGGTTTTCTGTTTGATTTGTTCCCCTGTGATAATTACAGTTTTTGTCTGAGATGTGAGTCTTTTTTGTTAAGCTTCAGTGCTTCTGTTCAGTCCAACTGTTACACCAAGAAGTAAATGAAAAAGCCTGTGCTCAAAAAAGGAAATAGGAAAATAGGAAATAGGCCTCTGCACATTCATTTTCAGGTCTCAGCTTTGTGCAGAATGAGAAGACACAGTGCAATTTTCAAAGATGGTGTCCTGTTGATATGTTAGAAATTATGGGAATTTTCCATTGAAAGATGGGAGTCCCTCCAAACAGTTCTTTTGTTTTTACTGGGATATTTGACTGTCTTACTGATTAATTGTTCACATTATGGACAGTTTAAGCAACAAATACATATGTCTATACATACACATGCATACACACTTAGGTATATGTACATGTATGAATGTATGCATGTATATATGTGTTGCTAATTTCATTTTAGCAAGATAACCTAAAGTAGGGTGATAGGTCTTAAGATTAACAACATTAACCAATAACATATATGCTGGTTACCTCAAGTATGATTCATTTTAGTGAGAGAAGAAAATTGTGCAGAGCACCACTGTCTCTTAGACGACATCTGCCATCTCATCCTGCCTCTACCACTTAAATAAGCATCGGATACACAAAGGATACACTCTTCCCATTTTCTTCTTTCATACAGGTTCATGCATATACACACACACAGAGTGATGGAATAGAGAAACATCCTTACTGACCTTGCAAATGGCATTGAAGCTAAGAAGAACCACAAGCACATTGCAAGGAAGGCTTAGAATTCAAAATGACCTTGACAGATCTGCAAAAAGTTCTGGAAAAGAAAAAGGGGAGGGAGGATGAAATTCAAGAAGGACAAGTGCAAGGCACTACTTAAGAAAGAAATGATCAATAAATACAGGATGGGAGTGAAGCTGGTCAGGCAGAAATTTTTCTAAGAAATATGGGTCATGCTTGCTGCAGGTTGGACATGTGTTAGGAGGTTTTTGAGAAAAAGATAAAATTTATTCTGTGATGCATATGCAAGAGACAGTATACATACTATTTAACACAAAATAATCCTTTTGGTTTACTCAACGTTGTGAAGTTCTTAATGAAAGTACCTGAGTACCACACTTCAGAAGGGATGTGGATCATTTTGACAAGAATGATCAAAGACCTAGGAAGACCTTCAAAAGACACTGAACACATTTTGTTCATCTAAAAATGATAAAGAAGGGAAGCATGGTACAGTTTTCAGAGAAGAAGGGAATAACCTGTTCCTTATATCCCTGGTTAATCTGAAAAGAAGATGGGGACTCAAAATACAGCAAGAAAGATTTTGTTTAAACATCAGTAGAAATTTTCTCTGGGCAAGAACAGTACAGCAATATTGCAAGTTGGTTTGCAGACAGTTTGGTGAACACAGGGACTTTGTGGTGGACACAATATTTAAGAATGGGTTAAACAAACAGATAAGATTATCTTGACTTAGGGAAGGGGATGGTCAACAAGATGACTTGAACACCGTCCAGTCCCATTTTTCTGCCATTTACATAGAACACAGTCTCTGCTCCGCTGTCTTGTTCCTCTGCCTTTGCATTCATACATCCCACTCTGCATGTCACTCTCTCATTCCATTTTTTTTGAACAAGCTCTGTTTTTCCCCTTCCCTTTTCTGTGATAATGCTTCCATACTGCTCTCTTGCTTTTCTGCAAGGCATTCATTTGCTCCACACTCAGTCTTTCAGCCTCTCTTCAGTCACAGTGAATCTCTCTCCCTCCTCTCTTAGCTCCTTTCTGTCTCCTCTGCCTTCGTGCATCCTGTCTTTCAAGAGGATGGAAAAGCCTAGAGCTGGATACTCTGACTGGTAGTCTTTCTTCTTCTGGGTTTTCAGAGATTGAAGGCGAGGGGTTCAGGCCTGCTCCCTCTTTTCAGCTCTCAGGTTGCAAGGTGGGAGAGGTGAAACAGCAGCAGGGCAGCAGGATCTGCTGCTGAGGGAAACTCAAAGAGGAGAGATGCCCATCGAGCCCCAGCTATTGCCTCTGACCGTCTCTCTCTGCCCCAGCATGGGGGTGGCAGCTTAACCATGGATTATTTATTTACTGTAGCACCTAGTCTAAGCTTATTTTCACTCCTCCTGGTGTTTCATCCCCTCTGCAACTCAGGGCAAGGAACTTGGTTTCAAGCTTCAGCCTGTCAGGAGTGCTGCGGGGGAACATCATCAGCTTTTTAGGGCATTTGTGGGAGAAACCTTTTCTGGGGGAAGACGGGTAAGATTTTTATTCTCCTCTCCTGTATATCAATTCCTCCATGTCTTGGCTTAATCTAGTGGGTTCTTGCACAAGCTCCTGCAATGGTGTCTTCCCCTGGGACAAAGCATAGGCCCTGCTGCTCAGCATACAGCAGAGCCCCATCTTAGCATATTTGTTTCTTCTTTTCCTGTTTCATAATTGATATTGGTGTGCAGTAGGTTATACAGAAACTCACAGATGTCACAAGCACACTCACACACACACGCATCCGTTTGGGCATGCACTTGGCTCCAAACCACCAGCATTTCCTCAGCAAACATATGGGATTGGATGTTGTAGCCCTTTCTCTGATGTCTCCACAGGGACTCCAGGAGAATGCCCCGACTGAACTGCTGCTCCCCTCTCCCTGCTTGTGAGGGCTTTTACTTGCCAGCTTGTGCCAGGAACTGCTTTAACTGGTCCTGAAAAATTAATCCTCTCTGGGACCGTATTAGCAATACAATGTTCCTGTTACTGTAGGATGTCTCTTGGATGTTGTGAGTTGGGAATTCTGCCACCAATAAAATCAGACACGGTGCGTGTACATAGTATCTTGGCTGCTCAGAATATGAGCAGTACGATGCCCACTCGCCAATTAGCAAGGGGCTTTCAGAGGGGTACAGCTGCCTAACAATGAAGGGTTTTGGTGGGTCCCCCACTAGCCACTACAGCAAATGCTATCTCCTTTGTGGGAGCTCCCTTCCCTGTATATGCGCTGTCTCATGCGTGCCAGGACTCTCCTCCCAAACTCTGCCAAAGAAACGGAGAAAACCCTTCTGACTGCTGGCCCCAGCTCCAGTTGTGCTGTGGTCAGGCTGAGGCAGCCCGGAAAGACAGTGGGGCTGACCCCTTGGACCTGCTGGCTGCCAGCCCAGCTTGACAGGAAAACTGTAAACAAACATAAATGTCAAAGAAAATAAGAGGGATAGAATCAATCCAAAGCAGTAGAAAGGTCCTGAAGGGCTTCAGGAAAGGTATTTGTCAACCCAAAAAGGGAAAAAAAATAAAGCCGGCAACAACCAAAACTAGTCATAGCAGATTTGCCTCATCTTTCCCCTCTTGGAATAATGCTCCAGCATGAACTCGTTTTAAACACACTGTGGTTACCTTGGTTATGTGATGGGTACCCTTTGTGAAAACCAAATAAACAAACAGCGCACACACTCCAGTAATGCAGGAACTGCTCTCAGACTGCACATTGGCTCTGAGCCACATCTCCCGCAGTAAGGGGAGTGGGGAAATGCACAGCCTTGGCAGCAGCTTCCAGTGCCTCAGGCTCTCACACTTTATTTTATTTATTTATAGAATTTTCTATGGCACTCGTCACCCTCATATCTAAGCATCTTAGTGGTATTAGCAGACTTACCCTCACAACTCCTCTTTGAGGTAGAAAGTGTTATTATCTCCATTTTATATAGAGAGAACTAATAGCTCACTGACTTTCTCCGATTCCAAGGGAGAACTTGGCAGAATGAAGGACTGGACAACAAGCCCCTAAGTTCCAGTCCTGAGCTGTAACCACAGAGATCTCCTTCCAGGGGCATTAATGAGCTTGATGAAATACAGAGCAGATCATGAATATATTTAACACCTGTTTTTTTTTTCTACAGTGCTGGGTCTAAATACATACAAATAAAATAAGGTAAAACTCTGTATTCACACTTTCCCTTATCTCTGAGGTCTGAATAGGGTTATTAATACAGCACATACACCTTTTTCATTAGTTTATTTAAAAAAAAGCTGAGATAATTTAGCCTTGCATGTAGTTAAAGTCTAACATGTTTTTGGCATTACATTAATCCTAAATTAGTTGATCTATGTTTATTTTTATTTTTCACTTCTGTTTGCAGTTCATTTTCCTAATTTGAGGACAATCTGGTGCTGCTCTGAAGTAAGATTTTTTTTCCATTCCATTTTTTCCCTAAGTCCTCTCAGTTGGTAACTTCAATAATGAAACTGTCCATCATGCAGCTATTTCAGTGTTCAGATTGGTCACTGCTATAAAGATTTGTGCCTCCTGCTCCCCATCAGAGACGCGTTGCCACTATACAGAAAGGCAGCAGATACTACTGTGTGTCAAGAAACCAGAAGGATCCCATGTCTCTGCAAATGAACCATGTATTTCCAGGGTTCAAAGGACAATGAGAAAGACAGGATGAGTCACGTGCCTTTTGGGTTGCACCCTGATAAATGGCAGGTCAAGGAGGGTTGTGTTTAATAGTATATTCCTCAATGAAATGTCACTTTTTCCTCAATGTGTCCTCTGTGTGAGCTAATTAAAATCATGTTTTACTGCAATGTCAGCACATGAAGTTGCTGACTTTCTTGTTGTCTTCTACATAGTACAAAATGAATGTTGTCATTTGATAAATTCAGGATCCTAAAGGTTCTGTCTGATGGGGTCTAATGTATGCTGTTCTATATATATTTTATGCTTTCAAACTGCCCCTCTTCCTTTGTTCAAATCACAGCACTCATGACCTGTACATAATATTCTCTCCTGCAATCTTTATACTTCACCTTCCTCAAAATTAACAGAATTTTTAAAAAGAGTTCTAGAAAATACTAGTATTTCTTTCCTTCTGGGCTGTTTTAACTTAGTCTTTAAGCAATGTGTCCAAAAGCCACACTCATAGACGTCCAATGAGAATTAGCTGTACGGGTGTTAATTTTCTACAACTTATTTTTATACTGTTGTCGGGGTATGTTTGCTATATTCATTTGGAAAGAAACTCTTCCATCTTACACTACATCTGATAACTAGTAGTAGTTAAAGAGTATGAGTATGAGAGTATGAGAACTGCCACCAGGATTCTTATTTGTAAAGATATTGGAAATTGCTGTGCTTTTCATGTCAGTTAATAGGCATGTAAATCAGAAAAATAAACTACTTGCTACTGCATTTATCTGTGCTTTCATTATTTCTACCATTGTATCCTGTAAAATTCCTTGCCTTTTTTTAAAAAGAAAACAACCAAACCAAACCAAACAAAAAACAACAAAACAAAACAAAACAAACAACAAAACAAAACAAAAACCCAAAAAAACCCAACCCAAACAAAAAACACAAACAAACAAAAAACAAACCAAAGTGCCAGTATCTCTGTATGTCTGCAGTAAATGACAAACAACAAAGTTTCCAGGTTTGGCTTGAAGCTGTACCACCTTGTGCTGTGATCCACGCAGACCTCACAAGTTAGTTTGGGACTCGGTTCTTCAGTGAGAAATCTCCACAGATTAACTTATTGATAGGTGCTACAGAAATGAGAGGTGTCAATTCAAGCAACTGCTCTATCCAAGCTGTGCCTTCTTCCTCCTTCCACTCCCTTCCTCATTCAGATCTCCTCTCTAGTGCTGAGGGGCAGTGTGCTGCTGAGTTCTGTCTGAGATACAAAGCACAGATCTCAAAGAAATTATCTCACCTCCTAAGGACCTGATCTGAAGCCCATTAAAGCTGATGAGAGCCTTCCCATTGACTTCAGAAGGCCTCAGATCCAGTCCCCCAGGGAGAAGATGTTAACACTCACGTGCACATCCTTAAACCAGCCAGGAGAGAACTTCCTGAAATCAATATCTCTCTATCAATATTGGTAGCCAAAACTCTAAAACACAACAAAGACACTTTACTTCTGAGTCCTGCTGGCTGCAGAAATAATACAATTTAAAAAAAAGAAAAAAGAAAAAAGAAGAAGACAAAGAAAGTGAAAACAAGCCCTTGGGATAAGCTATTATCTAAAATAAGCATCTGAGCATGAGCAGTGACCACAACACCTAGAAAGCTATATCCTAACCTTGCTGTGTTTGTACTCTGCTCTGCTTTACTGTATTCCCAGCTCTGCACTGAATACACTAAATGACTCGCATTACACACACTGCAACAAAGGCAGTTATACCCCAATCTTCATTAAGGTCTTAATGCAGCAAAGTACTTAAGCACATGCCTAACTTTAAGTACAAGGGAAGTCTAATTAACTTCAATGGGACTACTCGCTTGCTTTAAGCTAGGCATGTGCTTAAGTACCTTGCTGAAACTGAGCCGAAGACTCCAGGTGCTACCATTTATACAAGTGTCATTAAACAGAGTTAGTGTACTTACATACACAAACTTCCTAACCTCTAAAACCAGATCATTAAATTATAGCACTTACTAGAAAACAGCAAAGGTGAGTATGCTGATGAAACGTCAAATATAGTAACAAAGACAGTAGGTATTAAAGCAATCAGAAATCCAATATCCCATGCACATTTTCAGTACTCCACCTGTGGTTTGTGCATGTATACTGGTTTCTTCACATTTCAGGTTTCAATAGCCAGAGACTGCAGGCTTCTGAAAGGCCTAAGAAAAAGATTTTGATCCTAAAATAATACCACCTGCCACTTAGGTATGAAAGAACAAAGAACTAAAACTGGGAATACTTAGTGCTGTAGGGGCAAAGCAAAGGTTGTTTGGGTTTCTTAACAGCCTGGTTTTGCACTTTTGAGCATTTATGTTATTTTTCAGCCCTCTGAATTTCCTGTATTTTTAATGCCTGTTTAATCATCATCAGATAGAAGTTAAGCCACTCACTTGCTGTGTGACCGCAGGCAAGTTGCTTGACCTGCTTTTTACTCCTCTTATCTGGCTGTATAATCCAGCTCACTGAAAGCTAGAAGCTGTATGTGTGTGCAGAGCAGAAGTACTTGACTAGTCTACAGGTTAGTTCTTCAACTGCTTTGTCAGGGTCAGAAGAGAATTTACTGGGAAAGGACAACCTGTCCCAGTCCAGGCAGGTTTTAATGCTGCCCACTTCATACAACATTTTTTTGAGCTGCATTTCTTCGTTAAGAATTGCGGCACACAGCCAGAAGCTACACATTTGGAGCTGCACAGAGGAACCTACTTAGAAACCTAGAATCTCAAATATTAGGTCTCCTTCCTGCATTCTCTGTATAGCTCCCAGCTTGGCCAAGGGACTGGCATCATTACACTGTAGGCCTGGGGTCAAGAACCTGAAATTATGCACAAGTGCTGGATTATGCTTGCATATGTCTATTAGTAAATATAATTGTGAAATAAAGTTTGCCTCGGGACAATAAGGAAAGACTCCCTCAGACCGCACACCAAGGATTTAACCCACAGGAAGCAGTACACCTGAAGGAGACTAGGGAAATTTGGTCTTTAGGATGAGGGGAGAGAGAGAATAGACAAAGCTAATTGATGTGACTCATTTTCATATGACAGTTAAATACTGCGGTGATGAGTATAGAACTGTTTTTTTCTCCTTTCAATTGATTAACTGATTATTTTGCTGAGGTCAGTAGCAAATGTCTCTGACCTCATCGTTTGCTGAAACAACTGCATTGTCACCAGCACTGAAGTGGAACATTGCTAACTGAATGGATTAAGAAAAGTGTTCATAAAAATAATGCTGAAATGTACTCAGCGTTTGATAACTGAGACTATTACTGTAGAAAAGGAAACACTGAAAAGAGCACCATACTGGACAATTTCTTCAAATAATGATTTGTTAAACATCATTCTACCTATCTGTTATTCTACCTACTGCTCAGTGTTGACTAGTTGGATGTTCTGAAAAATAATCATATACTTGCAATTAAGATTTTTTAGGAATAATGACATGTAAAGCATTCCTAGAAAGACTTCCACAGTGAAGAAAGTTATTTATTTACAAGTTATGCGATTGCTCAAACAATATTTGAGCATACTTGGAAAACTGTTAAAAAAAAAGAGGAAAAAACCCTGCTGTCTTAGTTCTTTTCAAAAGGAAAAGTGCTTTGCTTGATTTTACAAGCAACATGCTGTTCTGTTGTCAGCCTTTCTACATCTGTTAGATCATGGATCTTGACAACATCATAGGCCAATGTCCCTTCTGATTGAAGTAAAGTATTAAATTTTAGTATCTGGAACAAGGTGATATTTCAAAGGGCAGGCTATTATTGAGCTTGCAGGTGATAAGTCTCAAATTCTGAAATTCTGCATTTTATAGGGAAGCACAACTGCTGACTTCAAAAATAAGTTTATAAGAAACTGTCAAGCACAAATGAACAAAGTTCCCAATACTCTGGACCTGATTAAAGCCAGGGGGTTCCAGGACAGGGTGCAGATTGCTTTTTTTGAGCTTCACTGTGACTTTTCCACTTCACAGAAGAGGAAGCTGGTAGCAGTGCTAGAAAAGATTATATTAAAATCAGGCCCAAACCTCACTTAAAAGCCACAGAAGAAATGTCCTGCGATTGAAGTCGGTTTTGCACCAGTAACATATCTGCAGTAGTATAGTCGTAATAATTGTATAATGCCATGGTAATGCAGGATAAAGAAGTATTACAGAAGTTTGATGATTTCCTGAGAAATCCACTGTGTAAGCAGCCAATTGCATGAGTGCAGGCATCTCCTGGTGTCACTAGAAGAGTGGGAGAATTTTCCAGTTTTCAGGATGTAGATAGTGACTGCAAAAACATTTACTATAGGGATCATCAGGTTACATGTGTTGCTCTTTCTTGCCGTCAAATGACAGACTAAGAAGTGTCACACCTATCACTTGGAATGGATGTAGGTCCAGGAGGGAGGTGAAGTCTGAATTTTTGTCCCAGTAGGTTCAAAAGGGCAGAACTGGCTGGTGCTGAGAGAAGAAATAATGGGAATTGCAAGGGATGGACATGAAAGCTAGGTGTCCGGGTAATCAGTCAACCAAAATACTGTGATGTTCACTTCAGCTATGTAATAAACCAAGATCTTCTTTTCCAAAATAGGGTAAGGATTTACGAAATGAAAGAGAGTACCTACAATCAACTTTCAAACTTGGTCCCCACAAGCAGGAGCTGCTGGTGGAACCCTTGACTGATAATGAAGGCATGAAAATCAGTGGCAAACACCATTCCCTTTCCTGAGAAAGATTCATAACATCGGGGTTGTTCTATCCCATGTCATCCACCATCAGAAGGACAGCAATCTACTTCTCATGAACCATTTTATTCAGTGCATCTTCCATCCACTGGCTCCCATAAAAAAGCCCAGTTTCTGTAAGAAAGATGGGAGTTTACAAAACACAAGAGACAATACAAAGACAAAACCAACTTAATATTGAAAAGTAAGGAGGTAAATAGTTTAACAATTAATTTCTGCAGAACTGAGACAAAGTTGGAAAACCACATAGTAAAGCCAACTTTTTTGCCTGATCTTACTGCAAATAATGAAACATCAGCTATAATACATAACCATTGGTGATCATATTTAATCTGACAATCCATTAGGGCCTCACATAGTTCTCTGCTTTTTCATCTAAAACTTAGTACTTTAGGGGGAGGGAGGGAGGCAGGCAGGCAGAAGAGGAAGAGGATTTGTACTCACACTGTGTGCTGGCACAATAATGT
>NW_010176389.1:0-20630 GCF_000695765.1 Mesitornis unicolor | reverse complement strand
CTGCTGAACTAATGGCTGCTCATAGGGTTTAGGTCAAAGAGTTTAATGGAGCTTAGCTCTGGATGTCTCAGTAACTTCTTAGATTCTAAAACTAAACTACTTTAGTTTTAAAATACAAATGATGATGGTCCTAATAAGGAGACACATTTCCAAGCAGACTTGATAGTGAAATATATAAGAATGTTAAAACAGATGATATCTTTCTTCCAACTAGTGCTGTGAGAGATGTCTGTATCACAGATGAATTCATTGTCTCCCACAGTTCTCCAAGGCCAAGGAGAAGGAGAAGATGTTTGTACTCAGAATGTTTGTTACATTTTATTTAGCCCCTGAGATTTAAAGATATATTTAAAGAAATACTGAACATTTATATCTGTATGTATCCTGCTTTTTTTTCTTATGTGGCAAGCAACTTGTGAGGAGAATGCAGAGGACGCCTCACCACATTGTGTTGCAGAATGTAGTGTAAAATGCCTTGTTCCCATGTCAGCCACAAATGTCACTTGGAAAAAGCAGTGCTCTCTATTAAATGGTTTCCTTTTTCAGACTTTCCACTGATAGCTTCCTCTAACTCTTTAAAAAGTTCTTCTTATAACACAGAATTGACATTAATGACCAATGTATTTGACAATCTGGATTTCTGTACCAGCATAAATCTGCTGCTTCTGCCTGTTTTTACTGCATCTCAAAGTTTCCTTATATATGTCCTACAATTGCACTTATATCCACCAACCTATATAAGTTTCAAACAAAAGCTTATGCATGAGTGCTGACCGGGTGCAGGTTTGAGGTAAATTTGCAGTGTCTCTTGCATGGGAGGGAGAGATTTTCCACTTTTCTTCTACAGATATATTCAGCTTCAGGAGTGTCTTGTGCCACCTTTCACACACAGGCACCTAAGATCCTACTGGGTCTTCTGCTTCTCTTGAAATTCCCCAAGCAGCAACAACAGGACGTGGAGTTTGTAACACCTTTGTGAGTTGCTGCGGGTAGACAAAGAACCTGACTCCCTTCTCCTTTACAAGGACATAAATTGGGAATGTTGTCACTCAGCTACAGCTTGAATGGAACTGCCTCATTGGCCTCATACCCCCAAGGAGTGCATCTGGTACAAAAGGATGAACAGAAAGAAGTGGGAGAGGGAAGAGGAGGGAAGCCTATCCCTCCAGCTTCTGCCCGGGCTCCTCTCTGCCACTGGGAACAGTTGATGTAGAATCTGTATATTCTAATGGGGGATTATACATTGAATTGCATCTACAGGGTTCATTTACTATAAGTAAGACTGAGAGTCAAGCTTATGCTTTGAGATTAAGTCAGAGAAACAGCCTTATGCTACACTTTCTTACTGTGTGCTAATGAGGGTGGAGGAACATGTAATCTTTACAGTGGAAAAATCTCTCTCACTTTCCTTTGAAAATGTGGTTGTTTTCAAAGCCCTGAGAAGTGTGCTGGGTATGTTACAGACATATTAGGCTGCCTGTAATTCACATCTAAAGCAATATTTATGGCTTTGGGTTTTGTTTTACTTTGTTTCATGTTGTTTTTATTTTACAATCTAGGTAGGACAGAATAGGGCCTCATGTCTGCATGATGTAAGAACACCTTCATCTTTTTGAGTTCAACCTTTGTTTTCATTCTTCACTTCCATTATGGGGAAAACTGAAACCAAATTTGAGTTGTGATGGGATAGTGGAGTCATTTTGAAGACACAGTATGGGTGGCTTCTTCCCTTTCCCTCGATGTTTTAGTTCCATTTGATTTTCAATTCTGTTAGCTTTTTGTTGCACTGTACAACTAACAAAAGCACATATATGTCCTAAAAAATACTTAAATCTGCCATACATTGCTTTAGTTTGATAATTTATTTTTTTTGGGAGAAAGGAATACCAAAAAAGGTCAAAATCACCTTAATTCTACAGAATTTTGTATTGAGTCATAATAGTTGAGATTTCTGAAGAAAGCAACATCTTGTTGTACTGGAAATTACCATAGCTATTGTAAACAGGTGATAAAGGTACCTATCTCAACGGTTATCAGTTTGTTCATGTACATGAACAAGTTACTTCTTACAATGCACTAACCCTCTATGGCCTGACAAAATTGGGAAGGGTGTTGCATTTTGTTTATATTTTTATATATATATTTGAGGATTTTTTTTTCCATACGTGTGTGTGTGTATGTATATATATATGTGTGCGTGTGTGTGTGTGTGTGTATAAATGCAGCACTCAGATGTAGCAGTGAGATTTAATCTCCTGAAAGCTCGAAAGAAATAAAGATTAAATGGTTACTAGTAGAAAATTGGGAAAAAATAGGAGGGTGCGAGAACAGGAAAAAATAAGGAATCTGACATAGAGATTGGATGCTGGGAGAAAGTACTGAGCTGTGTATAACAGCTCCACCATATACAAAAAATGACCAGGAAAGTCCAGGTTATCTGACCCTGGTTGCAGAAAGTCATTAAAAACTGAAAAGAATCAATTTAATTTACCACATTAAACAGATGAAAAAAAGCCAGTGCCAGATCTAATACAGATGTTTTGCAGTATAATGGGAAAATGAAGACATTTTCAAGCAGCAAGGCTTGCAAGTCGTAGTCTTGAAATGCTTAGATCAGTTGGCACTGTCTGTTAGAAAAGCTAGCTCTGTAATGATATTGATTGCTTCCAAGGCCATATTAGAGATGAAGACAAGTCCCAGGAGACAGGTTGTTGTCACCTTGACCTTGGGTCAGAGCTAGACCACTGACCCCTGACACCCAGGACTTCTGCACGGCATCGTGATATCTTTCATGCCTACAGACAAAGTCAGCAGGGGACACGTGTCGATGTGGCTCTTGCCAAATCAGAATTGACTGGCCTGTAGGAAGCTGGAGAGCAGCGGGAAATGTGGGTTAAAGTATGTCAATAATGTTTCACAAGAACAATTTCTCCCAAGAATTGTAGCTGTTGGAATGTTTTGACATTTATTCGGTAGAGAAATGTAGCATGTTTTGTGAACCACTTCAAGAGAGCTGCTGCTAACTGCCGCGGTGTATTGATCTTCCTGTTAAATTGCATGGGCACACTTGGGAGATCATTGAGATTCAGGCAACAGGACAGAAAGGATCGGCTGCACCCGATGGTCACTAATGGTAATTGGTTTCGATCCTTGCACCTGAAGAAGCTGTGATTTACTCAGTTCACAGATGAATTGTAGACACTAAATATTTTGAAAAGAAAATATACTGTGATTTCTTTATCTCATGTCATTTACAAATTATTGCCTCCACTTCTGCATGTTACATATAAAGTATATAACTCAACATGTCTGGATATAAAAAACATGCTAAGCAAAATTTCCAGTAATTCTTCCTCTCATCTGTAAAGCTTGCATTAGTGTAAAGCTTGCATTAGTGTAAAGCAAATGAACTTTCTGATCCTAATATAAATGAGTTAATTAAATAATTATAATAATATTTAGCAGAATCTTAAAAATCCATCAACCCTCTTAAGCCTCCCTATCCTCACAATACATCTTTTTTGCACTAAATGCATTCTTCTCTCTATCCCATTTGGTGGTGTATCATCATAGTCTTAACATAATGAATATTAAAAAGAAGTGTATTGAAGGCATCTACAATAGTAGAATAATGTAGGGAGATATGGATAGTAATGTAATATTGGAGTAAATTATACTAGAATGAAGAATCTGGTTTGAAAAATGGATACTAATGTTAATATCAGAGTAAATTATTGCTACAATACAGGATCTGATATAAAAATTGGAGTATACTTCTGAAAATGAATGTGGTGATGATGCTGCCAAAATTCATGCCACACACGATTTTCAAAGCAGATTTTATAGGGCTTCTGTAGCTTTCTGCTTTATACAAGATACTTTGCTAAGTATATGTACATAATTACAAGAAAGCAAATATATTCAGTAAATGACGGCTGCTTTAATACAAAGAAATTCATATAGACTAAGATTCTGGGAAGGAACCAATCTTGTACGTCTTTTAATCTGTTTCAAGTTCACGTGTCCTTTGTCATCCATACTACATTCATACGGTTTTTTGAAGGACAAAAGGTTTTCCATTTTTTGTTCTGTGCTTTTTCCCTTCAAAGGAGAGGTCAGCAGTTTCTACAAACAGCTGAGTTTCATGCATAAACTTGCATAAAATATCCATAAAATCTATATAGAACTTTGACAAATAGAAAATAGCACAATATAAAGTAGCAACATATACTGTTTATTTGTTAACTGAGATCAAAACTATGCCTATCTGGAGTCTTTTGGTTAAAGTTACTGTAGGTAGATTGTAATTTTAGTTACAGCTAAATCATGCATTGTGGAAATTGTATAATCCAGAACTAAAACAGATAAAATAGACAAAAATAATATCTGAATGATACTGAAAGTTCAGTATAACTGCAATATGGCATTTGCAATTGCTATACAAGTCTCAAATTTCTGAAATATTTACAAACTTTAGATAATGACAACCTCAGGAGAAAATCAAGAAAACAGACGCTATACAGGAGATAGCCTGAGGCAACCAGTGATGAGGTCAGATCTATACAGTATGTGTGCTTTACATGAAAAACACCCTACTAAAATGTCTTTGCGTACTGTGTAGGGCTTTGGGATATAGCAGGTATTCACTAGGGGAAGGTAAGGATTATTTACTAGGATCAGTAACATGGAATTCAATATTAAAACCGACAAAGGTTATCATCTATTACACATTAAATTCACCACAGTTGTTTGACAACTCTCATAGCAACAGATTCCACCCTTAACAATTCAAAGCAATCTTTCAGATTAAAGTTCATGTGATCTCTTTAAAGAACTATTCAGTGTTAATCAAGCAATATTGCTTCAGGCATCATGTTTGTCTTTCACTTCAGGCTATTTGGTTGACTGCGGAAAATGCTGAGTTTCTCTGTGTGCATGTGCAGAGCTGTGTGTCTGCTAGGTGGAAGTGACAGGTGAGGTAGCGGTGAGGGATTTGGGAGCTGATTGAATGGACTCTGCAATAGGGATAAATAAAGTCCCAGAAGCTGAGTTTTCTGGTGGGATAGGATAAGCAGAATATTCTCTATTAGTAATTGTATATTCTGTCTAATTTAATTTTGCAGGAGAGTGACTAATGATTATATGGTTAAAATATGGAATATGTCTTTAAAATACCTGATTTTATATAAAAACTATATATACATGGATAAATACATATATATACACATACATATATGCATTTAATTTTAGATCATTGCCCAGAGTATCTTGAACTGGTTATACTTCATAAATTTTGTAGTCAGAGCAGTCACACAAAGGAAGGTACTTCTCAGTGGGATTAAGAAAATTCCACTCCAGCATTTTACAGGATAGAAAACATATCTTGTCTTTCCAGTTGTGCAGCATCTACTCTAGTCATGGCTTATTCCTGATCTCATAATTACTCTGAGGTATTGCAGATACAGTATCCATAACAGTGACATTACAGAGGAAAGACTAAAGGTGCTAGGACAATTACATGCAGGTCAGCAGCACAACCCTTTGATATGAATGAAAGATGAGTAAGTCTTACTGCAGTATTCTTTGTGACCATTGCAGGTGGATAACCCATCATGATTTCTTCAAGAAATAAGGTCGAAAAAAATTTTGCAGCATCTGGAGTAATTGCTATTTCTTGACTTACTTAAAGAAGTTCTGCATCCAAAACAATTCAATAGTACTATTTCTTTACTAAAAAAATCAATTTATTTGAAATTAAGCTGTGCATAAGAAATAGGCATTTTCAAACAACCTTCAGATTTTAAAAGGCTTGTAAGTGAAGACTTTTTAAGTCCTGAAATGTCCCATTTAGGTACTTTTAATAACAATTTCTGAGTTTGGCTCTGGTTCAAAAGGATCTTCCATAAGAGACTGTGCTGAACAAGAACTGCTTATAAATAATCAAAACCTAAACAAATACTTTGAAATTACTGAAATTATACATGGTATTTCCCACACCACATTTTTCCCCAGTTCACCAGTTTGCATAAGTTCCTCAATCCTGAGATAAACCAGTTTCAGCTGTTGGAAATTTGTGGTGTTGTCCTACTCAGCTATCCTTACCATGACTGCCTCCAGACTCAGAAAGAAGATTGCATTGGGAAAGTCATTATGTGTTGTATTTTGAGAGATTATGCACAAAATAATCTTTCTGCTCTGCCTTTTTCACCATTTCTAGTGATAATTTTCTGGGATCTGATAAAAAGTGATATAATTTCAAAATTAAGTCAAACTTTAAGAATAAATACTAAACAAAACTTTCTGAATCTTTGCAATCTGCTTGAAGTGTGAAAAATACATATCTGTCTCTTATCTGTCATGTAATCTACTCCTAGTTAATGCTATTCCTACAGTTAGAATTCTTTAAGCAAGAGAAAATGAAATAATAATAACCCATAAGTATTAAAGCATAATGATGTGTACCTATTTTACTCCTTTCTTCTTTAGATTATTCAAAATACACAAGGAAGCTGCTGACCTTGCCCTCCAAATGTGTTTCCTAATGGTCAAAATCGTTCTGAAAGAATTAAGGTTAATCTTTTTGATTTTTTTTTTAAATGGTGGGGTTTTTTTAATGATGCTTTGAAATTCCTTTTCAGCCAAAAAGAAATCCAGTTAACTGTGGAAGAAAATTCAAATCCTGTTGATAATATCCTTGACAAGTCTATGCTTCTTCAGAGTAAATGAGATTTTACTGTGTTTTCTTTCACTTTCTGTTTTCATATTTCATAAGAAGGAAAAATAGTTTTTAATGAATCACTGATCCTTCTCTTTTTCCCTTATATTATTACCCTTACTAAGGAACTTTCCCATAAATGTATATCTTCCTTTTCAAATCTTCCTGAAGGGATAAAAAAAAGGCATTTTTCAAATTTTTCTATAGTCTGCTTCTTTTTGGTTTGAATTATTGCCTGATTTCACTATATATAAATTAATTAATTTCATTTGGATTTCATTCTTCAAACTGTTTTCAAGGGTACATGTTTACTTCATATGTGTATACATGTACTAACACAAGCTATCTCTAAAATAAATTAATTCATATTGTAAAAAGACAATTTATATAAAAATGCTCTGCACGGAAGGGCAACAGTGCGGTACATGTTACAGAAGGTCAGCAACATAGTAGAAACTCATGGTTCTAGTTAACAAAAACGTGCAGTCATGCAGATGTGAGTGCATAAGACAAATATCATAAATAAGTTTCATTCTCTTTTGGGAAATAGAGGCAATTTAATAGCACATGTCAGGATACTATGCTTTCATCCTTGGAACCCCCTAGTTAAAGCAATATTCTACTAAAGGATTGAGGATTTACTGGTCAACATTTTTGGATTCAGATGAAGAAAATATTGTCAGTGAAGAAGTAATGAGATGTATCTGTAATTAGACATTTCAGAACCACAACCTGAGCCTATTTAAAGCTCAGAAAAGCAAAAATAAAGCCAAATCAGGTAGTTCTAAATGCAAAGAATTTATATATTTATAATGCTTTGTTTCCACAGAGAGTGCAGAGGAAGTCTCATTTCATGTTTATTAGTGGTATCACAGGCTGTGTCTTCATGAGTGATTTTGTCTATAATAATATAGAAGGGATGGAGTCAGGAAAGAAATGAGATTAGGAAAGATCTTATAAGACTTCCAATTTAGCTGCATAGCACAGGGAGTGCTCACTATCCTTTTAACTTATTAACTTATTAATATTGTTAATGCTTTAGTATTTCTGATTTCATAGATTATATTCTTTTTATTCATTATGGGCAATTCTTGCTTCAACTTTATCTTCTTCTGAATATTTAGTTCCTATTTTTGTCATTTTACATGTGCTTACAAGAAAAAAACCAAGCCAAACATGGGGTTTTGAAGGATTTATTGATAGAAATAGTCACCCTTCAGGATACATTGTTACTTTTTGTGAAGAATTTGGCTTAAAGTTGATGCAATTTACTTCCTTTGACTCTTTGAAAAGGAACACTTCAATGATACTGTTTAATAATAGGATTATGGATATGGAATGCATATTTAACTTAATTTTAAGGATGTTAATATTTGAAAGTCTTAGCATCATTTTCTTGCTAGATTGTAAAAATGTGGCCTTTAGTCTATGAATAATCCTTAAAACGGTACCATTAACTTGGAGAAAACAACTGAACAGATGTTAATATTTATGAGCAATCTATTGGGTGAACACTGCAGTGTATTGGCATCACTGAATATAGTTGTACTATACATGTGATCCAGCCTTGCTCCACCCATAGTTATTCCCAGGATAATAAAAACTTCTGAATTCACTTTTTATAGTATTTATTTATTTCTTGTTCAGTCCTAGGACTATGTAAGAAAAAGTTCCACTAGTGGAAACTTTCATGTGTGATTTTCAGAAGCAATCAGAATTTATCTGAATTCCTGAGGCAATAGTGGTTTTAGTGGAAGCAGATCTCTGTTAGAAACCTTTGAAAATTCTCCCATCATGCTTTTGGAAAAGAACAAGTAAATAAATACCCTCTACTTGCAGTAATATCCCCAAAGAATATTTCATTCAGCTATTACTCTAACTTGGATTAACTCATTATATTGGTGGAAAGGTGCTAGAGTTTAAATAATATTGGGGGTTTATATATAAACATATAGAAGAAAAATGGAGGATAAAAGAGAATAAAGTTCAAAGAACTAGACATGCTGACTTTGATGTTTCTTACAGGTGCAGATCAATTTACAACAATGGGCATTTCTGAAGTATTTTTTTATTATTTAGACTTCCAGAATTAGGATCATTTCTGGCTGCTGTTCAGGCACCTTAAATGCCTAATTGCTTTTTCTGAAACAGCTTTAATGAAAACTCAAAAATTTGAAATTTTAATTTACATTATTAAAAACAATTTTATGTTCTTTTTAATAAAAGAAAAACAACTCCTTGGAATTTTATTTCTGATTTCATCCCTATAATTTTTTGTTTTAGCCATGGGAAAACAAACTTTGGTTGAGATAGTTCTATTTACACACTCTAAGCTTGGCTCTTTACACCTTACATTGAAGTAAGATAGAGGGTAGATAATATACAGCAGAATGTCAGACAATAAATGTGCATATCCATAAACACAATAAATTAAAGCCCTGAGCACTAAATTCTGCATTTCTATTTACTACAATTAATATATTACCTCAGAAATAGATTAACTTTTCCATTGAAGCCCTTATATACTTAGGTGTCATTGTCATCTGTGTATGAGAGGGAATTTGGCCTAAAAGAATTTGTCCCTGTCCAAACAAATGAGCAGAAAAGCACATCTATATCACAGTCTTGTACATGGAACTAAACAGAAATGTTTCTCTGTTAACTTGTTTTTTGTTTTCAGTATATTCTAAATTTGTTTCTTCTTTCATACACTTTTTGAAGCAGAGACCCTATTTTTGCCTTTCATTTAACCCATCTCTTAGAGGAGATTTCAGAAGTAAATGGAAATGAAGCACATTAAAAGCAGTCTAGTTATAGAACAGATAAAACATAACTACTGCTTGCCAAAACTGTTGTGGAGAAATAAGCGTGGAAGTGTCTTTCACTACTTGCATACTTATGACCAGAGTTATTTCTTAACACTTAAGAACTTAACTAGCCACTAGAGTGCCAACTAGTATAGTAAAAGGATAAATGCAGGGGTGACACCCAACAAACCTTTTATAACTTCTTAAATGCAACTAGAGCATCAACAAATAGGAAGAAATTACATTTCTACTCCTTTCCTCCCCATGCAGAGATAGCTGGCAGAAGCTAATGCCAAATATCAGACTGCTTTCCATTTAGACACATAGTCCAGCATTCCTTGTCAAGAACAGGGTAAAATCTAGGCATAGATTTGGTGTCACTATCATGAAATAACTAAAATATTTTCAATGTACTAGATATCATATTTAACGAATATTGTACCACATTTTAGTGCTCTTCTGTGACATCAGTCATAATGAAATTCAAAAAGTCAATGCGTTTAAATTTGGGACAGCAAGTCTAGTGAAAGTATGGGTCATATTTAGCACATCTGGGATTGGGGAATAACAGAAAGTGGGTAACCATACTGCAAGAAGTGCATCCCATTAGTGGGAATAATGTCTGGGTAACTGTGGAAGCACTGAATTCAGAACTTTTTTATTTATTGGGACTTTGGAAGGTACTGGAAACAAAGATTGGGTTAGATATGACTGAAATCCTCAGTCAATTGGGATACAAACATGAGCTTAAATGTCAACAGCTTTCATTAGAAATTTCAGCACTCTGTTCTCTTTTCTGTTTGTACCTGTAGGTTACCAAACTATGCCTTGAACCCTCCTAATGGATGGGAGTTTGCAGATGGAAACTGCCTTCCCTTTCCCTCGTTTCTGTGTGTGATCACAGAGACAGCCTCCCAGTGACACCATCAGCCAGTGAATGAGAGGTTTTGGTAGTGACCCCGGATCTGGATGTCTTTACTTGGAATGATTGCCGCACTATTCTCAACATAGTCCTACTAGCTTGGTGGGAGAAAATGTTTCACAATGGTAATCCATAACAGAGTGGACCATTAGTTGACATGTACCTAACAAAAGTACCAAAAATCACCAGCAAACATGATAAGCTGTATTTCTACTTGTTAAAAGGGGAAGAAAAAGAAATGCTGATATTTACAACTCAAGCATAATTCTTTATAAAAAATGGATCTGCTTACAAGGAGAGAAGAAGGTGAGAAAAGGGACAAGTCTTTGAATTGTTGAAACTCAGACAAGAAGTTATTTATCAATCTTGAATTCACATATTAAATAGGACATTTTTTCCTCTCCAGAATATATGAGATACTTAACTCATGGGATGTCCACTATTTTAAGATAGCCCAAGGATCCATGATCCCCAAGCTAGTGAATCAGTTAGTTGACTCTACAATCCAGTGGGGCATGACTAAAAAGAGGCAAGATTAGTTGATATCACAAGACATGGTCTGCAGACCTTATAGAAGATTTAGTTCTCAACTATGTGTGTCATTAACTTTTTTCAGTCGTCTCCTCTATTGCCACCTTTATTAAACAATAATAGTCTCATAAAACAAACATGGTAAGCCACTTCCAGCAATTATAGCCACTTAATAAGGAATTTATACTACCTACTGCTATAAAACTGCAATAGAAAATCCTAGCTCCAAACTTTACTAAATATAATCATAATCACTTTTTGCTTATAACTCACTGCTCTATATTGCTGAAATACTTGGCTTTGGATGGTGATAGTTGAGTGCACTGTATATAGTTCAAGGCCTTAGAATACTGATGTACTGAGTTACCCAGGAAGAAAATAGGAAGAGATAATAGTGTTAGGTTTGTTGTCTAATATAGTGCAGGCATATTTATTACATTAATTAACTTTACAGACTTTAATAGAATTTTATTTGGAAAGTTACACTTTTTTTCTACTTTCAGAGCTATAACAATATTTACGTGTTTGCAGATTAGAAAACAAGAACAGTTTGTCTGGATTTGATTCAAGTCTTTATAATCATGTTATACACATTTTTCTCCCCTGCGTTCATAAAAAGCTGCAAGTTGATAAACATCACTTACTTGGCACAGATCAGCCATTTTCCAGGCCATATACCTGAGAAAAGTACAATCCACAAGCCAACTGCAGCAGGTATTTTAGTTCATAAAATGGAATATGTGTCTCCAACCTACTCTAATCAAAAATGAACAACATCCCTTGCTATGTGCATTGGGTTTATTACCATATGGTAGCTGATTGGGAAAGTGGTAAACTCCTGGAAGTTCAGCAGCACAGCCCCTAAATGGTAAGGGCTCTGGTCAGCTCCATGGGAAGAAACAGGAGCTGTGCTCTAGTAACATCAGCCATTCATCTGCTCTATACTCTCAAACTTTGAATGTTTACACTGGGAAAACAGAAGGCGTGTAAAGAATATCTATAGGATGCTGGGGCTTATTTTCTTCATGGAGCAAGCTGCCTAGCCATGGATTTTGGTGTTTGTTTTTTAATTCTTTCCCTGCTTGTCGACAAAACCTAACAGACAAAGCAGACAGAGGTATCTCCATTCCTGGCACCCTCAGCACAAGCATGATGAAAGGATGTTATAGAGGCAGTTGACTAAGCTGGTTATTTTTAACAACAGAACTACCAGTGGACATTTCTGTGCCTGTCATGTTATCTAGGGCTTTAAACTAACTTGAAATATCAATTTCCATGTACTGAAGAGAAACTGAGACTGTCCAGCAGGCTAGCCTGCAGAAAACTTGGTGTTTTAAAGTGAAAATATATTGCAAATACTATAATCTCTCTTCTCACTCCTCCCACAAATTACTCATTCAGACATATAGTGAATTGGATACTTGTATACAACATTATATAGGGAATGCATTGTTCAATAGGCTTTACCAGTCAATGTTATAATGTGTAATGTCAGATTTTAGATAATGCTCCACTGGCTAGAATTTCTGGTGCTGAGCACTTATGTGTCTTACTGTGTCCTTCTCTGCTCTTCACTTGGAGAACTAGTGTGGCAAAGATTTATTGGATACCTAGACTCTATGTACACAGTAGGAGGTACTTTTCCATCCCCAGCTTGGAGCCTCCAAATTAATCTATGAGTATGAATCACTCTTGATCTGCTGTTTCTCAGATTTCTGGACAGTGTAAAATATCAGTCTCAAAGCATCTGCATCTCTAAACTCTAAATACAAAACTTTTCTTAATTAACTTTGATTACCTCATTGCTTAAATTGTTACTGAAAGAGGGAATATAAAAGCTGGGGAATTGTTCATAGTGTAAATCAGCATACTTTCTGTACCAAGCACCTTCCGTTAAAGCTCACATTCTGTACTTAAATACTCGAGCATTTTTACTCTTCCTTTTGGGAAAAATTTCAGGTAAATAGGCAGAGAGACATTTAAACTTCCAAAACCATTAATCTACATTTTAACCAGTTGAAGTTTCACTTCTGTTCTGTTTGTCTTCTCTTTTGGTTTCAGTTCTCAAGGTCATATTCATCAGTTTCCAAAGGCTCGGCTTTTTGTGCAGTAAGTTAGATGAAGAGCTAAATGATTATTTTGTAGTAAGAAGATGAAAGTTAGATGAACTTTGACATATCACTCAGGGTATAATTCAGCACTGAATTCATATCATCAGGATTTATCTACTTTAGAAACTAAACAGTTAACCTAATCATCTCTTTTTATTGCTAATTTAGAAAAGCTTTTTTTCCTAAGTACATTCTCACTTTTCTGAATTCACTGCATGTGACCTGCATCCTTTGTCCACTGCACCATTACCAGCAGCTAATCCCTCTTATTTATTGATAATTGGACAAAACTGAACAACATGCCAACTCCTGAAAACTGAACGCCACTAAGGCGTCTATTCAGGTTTTTCCCCCAAACCACACTAGTTTCCAAGTTCACTTCCTTTGTGGAATATCAATGGGAAAAGAGTGTGCAATTCTCTCATGGGTTAGGAATTCCACTAATTCTAACCTGCACATTGCATAACTGTGTGAGGTGTAGGAATATGATGTACTTGGGCTCAAAAATGAACACTTGTAAAACAGTAAAGGAAAAACTCATTTAATGTTTTGCTAATCAATTTGGAACTTGCACTGTTCACTTGAAAACAAATGTTCACTGTTAGAGACGTGCTGGTCAATGGACAAGTGGTAATTAAGCACTCAGTATTTGTGAAATGTGGCCCAGTCCCTAAAGTTTTAATCACATTTTTCATCATGATTGTTTTTCTCAAACCTGTATTAATGATGCTTCGTCAAATAATCACTACAATATATTCAAGATAATGTCAAACTTCTTACAATCATGTGTTGCTGGCAGTCATGTTTCTCTACAGATTTATACGGGTCAACTACTTGGTGTACAGTACATGGGTACACACTGGGTAGAAGAAAACAAACAAAAAAGTCTGTTTAGGAAAAATTGTAGTTTCCACCAACCTGCAAGCCTCCTAAATAGGTGTTCCCCCATGGAAAAGACTGCCATTTAGAAGCATAAGCACCAGCTAGCTGTGCTGAACCTCCCCTTTTAGCAAAATATTCTTTCCTGCTTTTCTTGATCTGCTTCATCTCTGTAGAGCCTTTCAAATATCCACCTATAGTGATCTATAGTCTAAAGATGAAGCCATAAGCCTCCCCTTGCAGAAACCAGGGAAGAGAATTAAATTCCTGTGTGGCATTTGACAAGGCTGTCTGTGTGTGAAGTCCCACACTGAGGTACCCAAGCAATTTGGGAGCGGGTTATCTTTGGAGCAGGAGGCACCGCATATGGGCTTATTAGTCCTGTCTGTCAGGGCTATGCTACTTTAATGTGGCTTTATAGCTTCTGCGTCACATGCTCATATCCTCGGTATGCAGACTTAGCAGCTTGCTCAGAGTGCGCTACAGTACGTATAACACAGCCTTTCATTGTGGGGTGTAGACATATTCCAAGAATCTCTGCTTGCCATTACTCAATTTGGGAAATGGATATGAGTAATTTTTCTGTAGTGAGGCTGTCTTTTAGCTAGGGAATTTAGGAAGCAGCATCACACAGTGATCACTCAGAAGCAGATGAAAAGAATCTTCTCCATCACCATATTTTTTTCTCTGTCAGCTTCCCTGACAAGAAATCATGTCTCATTTTTAACAAATGGATTTTTTTAAAGAAAAACTGACTGTTCCCAAACATACAGTCTTGAATGAAGGGGCACAAATAAACACTTTTTGCACACGGTGTGAAACAGAGTAATTTACAGATTTTTATCTCGCAAATAATTTCAATCATATATTCAGAGCATATCACCATTGTCTGTCAACTTTAATTTCAGAAATTGGAAAGCATAATGGTTTTTCTTTTCACTTACAGGGGGATGAATGGTATTAGGGTTTATTTACGGAGATGCTGAAGTGTCTCCATAACACAGCATGCATATCTGCAACAGCCAAGAGTGGACCCTTGCCCTCTAGCTCTGATGGGAGAGATGTTGCCAATGAAGACTAAAAAACCCCAGTAATAACCTCACAGGGCCAAAAGCCATAAAGATGGTCAAATTCTTTAGTTATTTTATGTTGACAGGCTTACTGATACCACTGATGGATTTTGATTAATTTACATAGGCAAAAATAGTGATTCATACAGCTCTCATTGAAGTCAATGCTAGAAGAGAAAACTTTCTATCGTATACATAAGAAGACTAAATTCAAAACTATCTGTACAGTGAACTTAATAACTTTCTTTTTTTACAGTGTGACTTTTTTGAAATATATTTAGCAGATGAATGTTTAACTAACTTTAAATGACTAGAAAAATCAAAAGCTTAGAAGAGCTATTGCTGGATTAAGAGCATGCAAGGCACAGTTACACCATACTCTGCAGTTAAACAAAATGCACACTAATTATCTCTAATTTAAAAATTCTGTGAAAAATTTTGCATGAACCTTGCAGAACTTGGTCCTTATCCTGATATGAAATCTGAGAATAGAGTAGTAAGTAGATTTTATTACAGGAAAATTTATGTTTGATGATATTTTGGAATCTGCATGACTATCAGTAGCAAAGAAGTCCCACAACAGAAAAAAAAAAAGATAACTGTTTTTGGCCCACCTCCTCCTGTTTCATTAACCTCTTGAGTTGCCATTACATCTCACAACAGAGAAGAAATATGTCGCTATGTAGATGTGAAGAATGGCTCCCAGACTGCCTCTAATCAGTACCTAAAAGCACTGAAAATATTCAGTTTCTGTGAAGGGCCTATGTGAAACTTTAGCAGTGATAAATTTAAAATAATAGAAGAATAAAAGAATCCATGAGACCTTATGGTTCTATTTGTGGGTGTGCTGGTAATGTGTGTATGCAGGATTAGTGTGGCGTGTTGTTTGAAACAGTAAAAATAAATGCAAATGTTTACTTATTTGTTATTGCTGTCCACAGGGAAGTACTTTTTACCATAGCTAGGGGGGAATAAGTAACCCATAGTCAATGATCGATATCCTCACATGTACACTGGTTGCCAGTGATTATCTGGAATCTTTGCTTTCAAGTGATGAAAATAGCGTTAGAAATTTTTCTGGTGCTATTAACAGGATGGATTTGCAGGCTTAGTCGCATTCAGGAAAAATCCCATGTTGTTAAATTAAAAACTTGTTGCTGGTTTCAGGTTTTTTTTTTTTGTTTAAGAGTGCTACTTTCAGCACACTCCCCAAATATCTAGGAGATACACAGAACAACAGTGCCTGTTATTAACTCAGAAATAAGGTACATTCAAGTGAAGTAACTTGGGTCCAAAATTAGCCACTCTCTGAAGGACTATGACGTGGTAAAGTGTTTTGGGAAGTTATCAGCTGTCAAGATTTGTACTAAAATATCTCAAACCATGTTTCTTAAATACAGTTTTCTAAATCCATAATCGGCCAGCTAGGAGATATTCATGTTGTGTAAATTTAAACACCTAGTTTTGGTGTCCAACATAGATGAGTCTTCCTAGAGTCCACAGAGAAACCTGAGAGTCTGAGTGAGGAATTTGTAAATCTCTAGCAAGAGATTACCAAGAGATTATAAATTCAATATCATGAGCAACCTTATTTTCACCAGAGTGAACGTCTCCCTTGCATCTCGATAAGTCACCAGTTCTTCAGGAAAAAATGACTGCTTGCAAACCTTTATTTTGAATAGCAATTACAGATTAAAAAGAAGCCTGAACATATATACTTACATGTCTGGTTGGCATAATTTCTAAGTGCAATTTCTGTTAGTCTATCATACAGGATCAGGAAGGGTTACTTCTAACACAGAAGTAATACGAAAGAAGTAAACACTAAAACCATTGGCCACTCCTTGAATGCAGATACATGCCTTTGCTTTCACAATAATCATTATACTAGATTTCTTGATGCAGTTTCTCCCATCTATGACATGAAGCCACGCACAAAGTTTTCTGTAAATTTCAGCAAGTTTCTCTCTTTTCTCAGCTGTAAAGTCTAGGTAATGGGAAAATACTATACTGCAACTGCCAAAAATGTTTTTCCTCCTGACAATGGAAAGACAAAGGGTTCACTAATCATGTAACATTTATTATCAATTCAGTTGATTCTTGACAGAAAATGAAGGTGGGCTATTTAATATTTAAGGGGACTGTATTCTCAGGGGTTATTGAATTATCCAAAGATCACTATCAAGGAAAAAAATAGAAAATAAGATACCATTTATGGAGACTGAAAGCTTCTCTAATGTAAGTCCTTCCTGCAACTTACCTTTAACCTCAAGTGTCTCTTACTTCCTTTCCCAGTAGCTATGAAGCTAAGAAAAATTAGAGTTCGAACTGGGGACACCACAACTAACAGAGAGAGAAACCAAAAATTATTTCAAATTCAGAGTTTAAAGAGTTAAAGAAGTAATACTATTTAAACAGGATTGCAGAACTCCTATTAAAAATGGCAGTACTATAAATGTTCTAGTATTGTCAGGAATGTTCTGTTGGATGACACTATACTGTGATTTGTACACACAGCGGACCAGAGCTGATGGGTGAATGAAATGATCCATAACCCTCACTGACACATTTAGAGCAGTTCAGCTGCACACAGAGAACAGTCCATCATTTGCACCCTTCTGTGAAAGCTGGCTTTACCAAGTGTTTCAATGAAATATGTGCAACTTCCCATTTAAATTAGTACCACATGAACCATGAAGAGCACCACAGGTATCTGTTGTAGTACCAGCCTAATGCAAAAGTGGCCTGTCTTGTAATGCTCTAACAGGAAAGACATACAACCATTCATCTGTAACATATTAAAACCAGAAGAAATAAATTACTCTATAGATGAAGAATTATTGCTTGTGGAGAGAATGTGCAAAGGTAGTTCTAAAAAGCAGCTTTTACTAAAAAATTATTGCAACAGCATTTGAATTCCTAATGCATATTAAACCTAGTTCACATAATCATAAATCATCATTTTTAAATCAAGAAAATCTGCTTGAAACTTTTTAAAGGTTTATTTTACTAGTTCAGAACTATTTCAGTATTACCACTGAGAGAAACATGGTAGGAGTGACTATAAGGTTGAAATATAAAACTTCACTATTTGCCAAGATAAAGCTCTTTGGTCCTGCATAAGTATCTAAAAATGTCATGTGAACATACAGGTGACTAAAAAGAATTTTGTTCCTATGGATGGATTTGACCTCTTCTGAAATAGCTTTTCTTAAATTGTCTCATGTAATCTAGTCAGTTAGGCAGAAGAGTTAGAAAAAGCAATGTATTTACCCAAATGCTACAAAGTGTTCATATTAAATTAATTTTAATGGGAAAATTAATCTCTGAATGCTCATTCTAAGCAAAGTTTCAAATGCTTGATAAATCCCAGTCTGAGGACAAACTAGCATTCAGGATGGTGAACACTTAACACATCCAGGGTCATGCACAGGAGCTGATGCTGTTCGGATATGGTACCAGTATCAATAAAGAAGCAGTCCTACACCTGCCCACCAGTGTAGATACATGTTACTCAGAGATATTTCCAAACATAAAAACAAGGACAAATGAGGTTAGTATCTTCTGGCCCAAATTTTCAATGAAAAGCGTGCCTTGAATTTTGACTACTGAGTGCTAAAGTAAACTCTGGGAAATCAGTCCTGTTCCAGCTGCATCTGGTTAGAATAGTTCAGTCATTTCTGAAAATAAGACCTTTGTCTTCTTTTCTAACAGTGCCTAAAAAGCTGGCATCAAGTCCAGCCTTTCAATAAAACAGTATTTTTTGCACTGGGATCTGGCCTAAAAACAATAGCAAGGTACTTTACATTAAAGAATATTTTTATATTCAAATATTCTTAATGTGACTTTTAAAATAGAGTATCTACAAAGTTTGAACAGAGAAAATTCTGCAGTAAAATACTTGATCTGAAACCCATTTTGCAAAGCCAGCTTTGTCTTGAACTGCTGGACCTATATGCTGTGCTTCTCACCTGCAATTGGCCATCACTGAAAAATTCAACTCAGTCTTTCAGCCTCAGGCACTGGGTGAAGAAAAACAAATGAGCATATAGTGGAGCTGCACACCCGTTCGGGGAATAGATGATTTAAGGGCATGAAAGGAGTTCAGGCATGAGAGGACCAAAAGAAATAAATCAGTCCTACCTAACTAGTAGGACGCTCATGCTAAGTAATATGTAGATTCCATGCCTATTTAGTGAATTTGTTTCTCCTGTGAGTGTTAGTCAGTACCAGTAAAACTCGGATGTTAGCAGAAGTAAGACTGTCTCTTGCAGTTTTCCTCAAGCCATGTTCACTGCCCTTTTGTGCATGGCTCTGTGGTCTCTCAGACACAAATATAAAGTGAAATGAAAAGCAATTTTGCAAAACTGCCACTTTCAGGTTGTGTGCAGTCAATTAAATAGACTACTACTATCATAACATATTCAAACAGCACTAGTCTTGAACTGCTTCAATTTTGTGAGTGATATCTAAATAATCTAGATGATTGAGATTCATTTATATCACTAATCTTATTCTAGCAGGTACAAAATATAGCCCCATGTGTCATGAAACCTCTATGGTATTTCTGTCTTTGCTTAACATAACAGAATTTCAAATGTTAACATGTTTACTATAGTTACTTTTAGCCTCTATTCTTGTTTTATTACTATGTGAGTTCATATTTGTATTTGATCTAAATGATCCAAATTATTGTGGTGAGTTGATCCAGCCAGCAAGTAAGCCCTCACTCAGTCTCACTTTCCCCCAGCAGGATGCAGGAGGGAATTGGAAGGCAAAATCAATAAATACTTCTGGGTTGAGAGAAAGACAGCTTAATAAATGAAGGTGGGAGAGAGTGATTACAAAAAGAAACCCAACCCAACTCAAGTGATGCAAAGGCAATCACTCACCACCTCCACCTCCTCCACCAGCAGAGTCATGTCCAGCCAGTCTCCAAACAGCAGCTACTTTAGGAAAAACTTCTACCACCACCATGAATGGAATGCTGTGGAATATCTCTGCTCATTTTTGGTCATCAGTCCTGGCTGTATACTCTCCTAACCTTCTGCCCATCCCGAGTCTGCACCCTGGGCATGAGCAGAGTGAGAAATAGAGGTCTTGGCATTGTCCAAGCACTGTTCAGCAGTAGCTAAAATACTGAAGTGATACTGTCGCTGTTTTTATCGCAAAAATAAAGCACAGCTCCATATAGGCTACAAGGAAGAAAACTAATTCCACCCTAGCCAGAGTCATTACAATGATTTTTCTGTTAGAGTCATCATTTAAGAAAACTCCCAGAAGAGATTCCCTTTGCACTGACCGGAAGTTTTTGCATCAAAATTTCAGAAGTGACTCCCTGTATTTCAGATCAAAAAATAACACTCTATGTTGCTTTTTATATTTATTTCTTTTTCATTGTGGGAGGGGCAATAATAGTGAGTGTTAAAAGATACATAAGTTTTATCATTAAAACTCATCAGAAGTAGCATCACAAAATCAAAGAATGACTGAGGTTGGAATGCACCTCTGGAGATCATCTAGTCCAAGTCTTGCTCAAGCAGAGACAGCTGCAAGAGGTCACTCAGAATCACAGAATCACTGAATCACAGAACG
>NW_010176388.1:0-783 GCF_000695765.1 Mesitornis unicolor | reverse complement strand
GATGCCCCCTCCTTGGAAGTGTTCAAAGCCAAGTTGGATAAGGCTTTGAGCAACCTGATGTAGTGGAAGGTGTCCCTGCCCATGGCACGTTAGCTGGAACTAGATGATCTTTAAGGTCCCTTCCAACTGTAACCATTCTATGATTCTACATACTGGGCATATCATATGACATCGATTAGATCCTTGGCTAGCAATCCTGGCTGCGTCCCCTCCCAGCTTCTTGTGAAAAATCAACCCTATCCCAGTCAATCCAAGGAAGAATTACAAAGCTATTAAATGTTGGAACTGATTTGACACATCATCATAAAGGCATACAAAAAATAACGCATAAAACTCTAGCGTTAGATAATCCTAATTTCACTTCTGCAATTATGAATATGCTCCCAGACTTGTGTTGATATTTGCTGAAAGTTATTTCTATGTTGCCAATAGTAAATTCAACATTTATTGTAGTCTATGACTTTACATTTATCTAAAGAGTTTAAAAACTCCATGTGAAATATTATTAGTTTTGTGATTAACAATCAACTAAAAATAGTTAATCCTTCTTCTGCTGAAAGGTTCCTATAAAAGAACTGAGACACATTGATGTTCAGACAGTTTCAATAGTCTTTAAGAAGTTTCAGCATCTGTCTTCAGTGTCTAGCAAACCATCTCAAAGGCCTAAATTAACCCAGCATTTACATCTATCACAAAGAGCAGAATAAATGCAGACTTCATCATTTCAGAGATGTGCTTGGAAGAATCCCATGGGATATCACAGAATCACAGAATATTAGGAGT
>NW_010176387.1:768-7227 GCF_000695765.1 Mesitornis unicolor | reverse complement strand
GTGCCCAGCCCAGCCCTAAACCACAACAGCACTTGATCAAAGGCTATGTCCTAAAATGTCCCTCTGCAAGCTCTCCACGCCTGCCAAAACCAGTTATTCTCGTGCCCTCACGGTTGGTGAGAAGACCTGTCCTAGCTCTTGCATCTGGGAATAGCCGGGCTCTCCCATTGACAGGAAGATCAGCTCCTACTGTACATCTGTGACTGTGATTTCTGGTGGTACCCAGCACCCTTACAGGGGTCTGTGTTCAACGCTGGGGTCTGCAGCTGGGCTCTAGCTCACCCCTGTAGATTTTTTACTGCCCTTTCCCACAGAGATCTTGTCCAAACTCTGGTTTTGTCCATCCTACAGCCTTACCTTCCTTGCTGTTATTAGCTGACACCGAGTACCCCAGCAGTGTCGCCGTGTCTGTCCTACTGAACAAGGCGATACCTGTGCTCTGGTCCTGACTCCTATTCCATCAATCTTTCCCACATTTCCATTACACAGACACGCAGTCCTTACGCACACGAACAGCATGTGAGGCCTTCGCTCGGCCAAAACGCTGTCAAACAGGTGGCTTTTAAACAAAGACAAAAATGTATAAACCTCATCAGTCATCACCGCCGCCCCCACGGAAAAGCACTGCCCTTTCAGAGGTCCCCCTGCCCCAGCCCCTAACCTCCCCCTCCAAAGCTGACCTCCATTTCAGTCTGCACCATTCCTTGTACTCCAACCGCAATTCATCAGCCGGGCTCGAATAGCTGTGTTTTCAGTCTATAAATCACCAGACCAGACATCTGCCCGGCTTTCAAAGGAGTTTTGTTCTTCTCGTTGGCTACCGCCAAACTTTAAGGTACTCGGAGGCCTGAAGCGGCCCGACCACCCCCTCCCAAGCAACTCTCGTCGATTTAAAATGCAAAGGACGGCTTCACAGAGAGAGCCCAGCTGATGATAAAGTGCTATTGTTTGTGCCTTTATGGGCCGAGACTCCAAACTGGGTGTTTGTGGATTATTCGGAGAGGTAGCTGCTGGCGGGGAGAGACAGAGACAAAGTTGTGTGTCACTGCGTGCTGCCGGCCACCTCCCCTGGCCCTGGTGACAGCCCTTGCATGGGCTGAATAGGAAGTGTTACAAGACGGTGTCCTCCAGCACCCCACAAAGACCTGCCGGGGAAGCGGAGCTCATGATCAGAAAGAAGCCGTCAAAGGGAGTCCCGTCACCTCCCCCTCGGGTCAGGCAGCGAGGCACCGAATTCTGGGCGCAGCTGTATCAAAGGAGCTGGCCCCTCCACCGACATCGGCGCTGGCGCTTGATCCGCTTCGACGGTGAAAAGGGGACCGGGCGGCAGCTCCGTGGTGTGACACAGACGCCGCAGATGGGCTCTGCATGGATGAGGGTGGTTTTTAACCACTCATCTTCTGTTTTTACCAGTCACAAGTGCATGAGGCAGCCTGCAGCCAGCTCCTGAGGACGCAGCCCTGTGCGGCATCAAAGGTGACTCCTTGATCTCATTCTTACTCCTGTAAGGAATGACCAGGAGACTGGAGCTCACCTCTGGGGCACGGGGCTGGAGGAGGCTGTGTGCTGCCAGGCTCAGGGTGCAGCACACGGTGGAGGGATGCTGGGAGCCGGTCGTGTGCTTCGTTCCCATCATCTGGCACAGCCTCCTGCTCTCAGTTCCATCAGCTCCTTACGGATATGTTTTTACTATCACTTTCCCAGCCTGAAATAATTTCTGCCTGAAACACCAGCCTGTTTTGCCATGAGAAACTGTAATCCTTATAGGCAGGTTCATTCATTTTTTTACCCAAAAAATCTTCACTCCATTTTAAAATTATTCCCTTTTTCCTCACCTCATGGAAACATTTCCATGTTTCCTTTGCCTATATTCCCAGTGGATCCGACACTTCTATATTAATAGAAGACAGTGACCTGTGATAAAAATACACTTTTATGGAGTGCTTGGGCAGGAAGCATTACAGGAACTGAACAAGAAATGAAAATGCAATAAACTGTATCAAAATTCATCTCCTGATGGACTTGCCATGAAAACAGAACCAAGTGAGCAGATACCTTAGCAAGGACTCATTTTCTGTGCAGCATTCCCAGAACAAGGCAAGGGTCAAAAGTTGTTGCAAAGCTATTTGGAATAGGAAAAGTAGTAACTGAAGGGAGATGAGACACTTGGACACTCTGCATTTTGCAAGTTAAAACAAAGAGGCAGGATCAGAGCTGCAAAATCACCTGTGAGGATTTATACAACAGCCGTACCGCTGAGCAGGGTCCCAGGACCATAGATCTTCCCCTGACTGGAGGCCAATGAAGCTCCAGAGCATCTGCCTCCTTGCAGAGCCTTTTGGTGTGGGGCAGGAAACCCTGGGAGTCTGAGATGCTGGAAGAGGCAGTGGAGGCAGCTGCCTCCTGCGGTAGCAATCGCAGCGCGATCTTGGACCTGAAGGGCTTTTACCCCTGCGGGGAAAGCAAAGACTGAGCAAAAGTATACACTCAGGCTGCCTGTTTCACCTCTTGGAAATTCAGCCACAGGAGAAATCACATTCATTTCCACAGAGATTTTATCACCTCCGTCTTGGCATGGGAGAGGCATCTCCGCCCAGCTGTGAGCAAGCGAGCGCATTTTGCTGGTGGGTTTTTTTTTTTATGTAAGCAGAACAAATTCCTCAGAGATGAGTCACAGGGCTTCAAGGGTGTCCAGAGAGATGTCAAGCAGGCCTCAAGCGTAAATCAGCGACACACCTTGCCGAGAGGACACACATTCAGGCCCATTCCCCTCTGTGGACACCGGGTGAGGGGAAGCGGTGCGATGGATGCTCCCAGGGACACACACACATGTGGCACCTCCAGACCCAGGACACTGCTGCTGTTTACATTTCCTCTGTAAAGGCAGGGAGGGTTTCAGGGTGGAGCTGGAGCGCTTCCCTGCAGCTGCTCTCTAGGCTGAAACACTGACGATTTTTTGGTCATCTGGGCTGGATGAGCCCGGGAGTCAGGGAAAGGAGTTGAACTTCAGCAATGGAGGCTCTGCCCCACCAAAACCTGGCCGAACTGGAGGGGCTCTGCCCCACCAAAGCCTGGCCAGACTGGAGAGGCTCCTGACCAAGATGTCTGTTATGGTGGAACAGTCACATCCCATGGTGATCGTTTCAGTGCTGTGATCTTGCCACATTAAGCAAAACCTTTCTGCTCCCCTACCCAGGAACAAGTACTCCAGTCTGTGTGGGTCTGCAGGGCAGGCAGAGGACAAAGACTATACTTGCATAATTTCAAGGCACAAACTGCTTTAGTGGCTCCTTTAGAGGCTGAAATGTATAGGAAGACCAGGAAGAACCAGACCTGAACACAATCCCAGAGGTCCAAAGTAACACTGAGGGAAATGCTGTGGGTGCTCTTGGGTCTTTGGGTGTCAGAGCAGAAGGAACGGACAAAAACCTCGATGGAGCTTGGCTCTGGGTCAGTCTTCCCTCACTAGTGCCAAGGTGCTAATGCAGGGCAGCCTCTTGCTTTGCAAACCACACACAGGTCTCTCTTTGAGCAGAGTGTGCAGGGAGCTTCCAGTCTAGGGTAAATCTTAAGCCCTTCACCTTTCAACTTCACCCTCAGGTGACTAACGATTACCAGCGACCATTAATATTAAATGGGAAAGAAAGAAATGCAATCCTCTCCCCGCTCTTCACATTCCACAATATCGCAAACAAAATTTGTCATATTGGGAGGGGCAGAGGCATGAGGAGCATTAATTATTGATACTTGGGAACAGATGGCTTTTCTTGTACCAGGGCAGCAAAATGTAAGAGGAGCCTGTGGGCGAGGATGTGAGGATTAGATGGGCAGGCATATATCAGATAACCGGCCCTCAGGTGGAACAGAAACCTTCCTCCTAGAACCTGCAGAGCTCTCATCAACAGCCCCGACTGCAGAAACAAATCCACTGACATCTGAATTAGTGAGGCTTCACCAGAGCCTTTCAACACCCCCTCACCTCTGTACAGAACATCCTGCACACGACTGACAGCTTCCAGACAGCAGGAGCCTCACAGATCGGGCACCAATTGGTCTCTCTAGGAGATGCTACTGGTTGCATTTCACATCTTCATCCTCATCTACTGCTCTGTGCCAAGCCACGATTGTTCCTGAGGCCACAGGTGGTGTCCAAGAGTGACTCCCTCCTGTCTCCTGCATCTCACTCAGGGTGCTGGCCTCCAGAACCAAAGATCACAGGATCCCAGGATTTGAGGAGCTGGAAGGGCCCTGCAAAGCTCCCCCAGTGCAACCCCTGCCACAGCAGGATCACCAGAGCAGTCACACAGGAACACGGCCAGGGCTTTGGGTGTCTCCACACAAGGACACTCCACAACCTCTCTGGGCAGCCTGGGCCATGCTCCAGAACCCTCACACTCACAAAGTTTCTCCTCATCTTCAGCTTGAACCTCCTGTGCTCCAGCTTGGGACCATTGCCCCTTGTCCTGCCATTGGCCATCCCAGAGCAGAGCCTGGCTCCTTCCTCCTGACACTGCCCTTTCCCAATGGATCCCCAGGAATGAGGGCACCCCTCAGGCTCCTCTGCTCCAAGCTCAAGAGCCCCAGCTCCCTCAGCTGCTCCTCAGCAGGAGATGCTCCACTCCCTGCAGCATCTTTGTGGCCCTGCTGGACTCTTTCAAGCAATTAAGATCCAAGTGATCTGGACCAGCAACTCCAACCAGAGACCCTGTCATCCCACTCTTTTTACCAGCTTTTCCCACTGATTCACACAAAGATGAAGAGCAAGAAGATTTAATTCTTGTCAGCTCCCGTGTAGGTGTCCTTGAGGTCAGAGACACCCACCAGACGGCTTGACACCCGCTGTGCATGTCCCCAAGTCCAAGAGCAGATTGTGGGACTGACATCTGTATGAGACAGGAGGAACAATGGGGCAAGAGTGATGCTCCACCAAAGGGACCCATCCACCACAGTGGACACTGGCACCACAGAGACAAAAGCTTTTCCTGAAACGTTCATGCTCAGTCTCTGCACCCACTGCTGGAGCCAGGCATCGGTTTTCTGCTCTGGATGTACCCCTTAAATCCTGTAAAGGGGCACTCATTTCCCCAGCCAGGATGGATTAAATCCATGGTTATTCCACTGAGCAAGGCAGAATTTCTTGCTACGTCCACAGGCCCAAAGGTATCTCAGGACCACAATGTCCAGTCTCTTGATAAATTGGGAACCTCCTCATGGTCTTTTCCCAAACCCAGTTTGTTCTTTTTATCTCTGCTGAGGTTGTTCCAAAGCCTCATTACTCTGATAATTAGATACTCATTTCTCAAGCTGACTAATCGCCGGTTTCTAATTGCTCTCAGTCTGCCTGGGGCCATGCAGCCTGCAGCCTGTGAGAGTCCTAAGACACGTACAATCTTGTGATGTGGAAAAACACCATTTCCCAGCTTCCCTCCCGGTCTGGATCGATGGCAAAGTGCTCAAGGTGAGCAAATGCCAAGTGCCAGGAGGCAGCACATGAACAACACAACTTTCCGCAGTGTGGAGCAGAATGGAAAGCTCCCTACGTAGGAGAGAGAAGAGGGGGAAGCAATCTTAGAAAGACCTGGGCCACATCTGTGCTGGGAAAGCTTGAGCTCTACCAAAAACACCTTCCTACGATAGAAGTTTTGAGCAGAGTCCAAGTTTGCTCTAGTTTGGTACAGGGAATGGACCCGACCTGAAAGGACTGCTGCATTATACCAACAGAAGAGCTTTTGTTCCTCTAAAAACGCTGTGTGTCTCGCTGCGATGTTATCAGAAAAGGTTTCTGATGTAGATCTGGCTTCAAAGAGCGGTCTCCACAGAGCCATGATGTGTTTATGCTACCAAACTGCTGCTGAACGGCAGCTGAAAGCTAACACACACGGGCTAATCTCACCCCCACATTTCACAGGGGCTAAGGAGGGGATCATCAGCCAAAGCAGTCTATGGATTAGAGAGCAATACAACGGATCCAAAAGCAGGAGGAAGCCACATCTTTTCAACCCCAGAATTGCTCCCTTTCACCCTACCCGAGTTAACTTTTACGTGACTCTTTTCCCTGCTGCTGGAAGAAGGCATCACATTATATACACATTCCAGAGGACTTTTCCCAGCAGAAATAACCATTTTTCACACACATTATGCTTGGGGGAACGTCTAGAATTTTACAGGCATGGTTGGAGCTGTGTTTTGACCCATACAGGAAAGCTGGACGTTGACACCACCATCGCGGTCGGGCTCTGGAGTCGGGGTGGTCGATGGGCTTGGGAGGAAGATGGGATTGGGAGGAAAATGTGCTCAGCAGAAGCTCCCTACCTCTTTGATGGCAGACATCTTGATGTTCTCATAGTAGTGCAGCGGCGCATTGGGTGAACTCATGTCATAGCCAAACCCAGCTACCGCCACCTCATCACAGTTGTGGAGCGCCATGGTTATTGCTACGCTTCCCAAGGTGGGGATGTT
>NW_010176387.1:0-737 GCF_000695765.1 Mesitornis unicolor | reverse complement strand
AGGAATGGAAGTCATTAGCAGGTTGCCGTTTCTGTCATCAAAGATTACCTCTTACTGCCTCTGCTCACAGGGGACTGCTGCTACTAAGCTGAAAATCAGGGTATTTGGATATATCTGTGCATCAGCTGCCCAGTGCCAGCTTGCAGGGTCAATAGCCTCCCAACTTGTAAAGAAAATCAAATGGTAGCCAGCTTCCTGCAAACCAGCTACCAGAAAAGCAGCAGCTCTTGTTTGAGGCTTTATGACCTGACTCTCCAGGAGAGTATTGCAGGGCAGAGGGATTAATGCCAACGCTCAGACTGCCCTTCCAAAACTTTGCTATACTGAGAACGGGGCAGCAGGCGACCTGGAGGATCAATCACTGTGGATACTTTAGTTTACTGAAATTACAACAGACATAGATACCAGGTTACAATTCTGTGCACGTTGCTGGCTTGCAGTTAGGCTGAGCAGGAACACTCATCTCAAATGGGCCACCACAGCAGAGCAGAAGTGAGGAACAGCACAAATTCCTTTTACTGATGGCAAAAGAGGTTTAAGGAGGTCAGTAAACAGCTCTGGGAGGTGGACAGGAGATCAGGCAGACCCAGCCAGCAGCGGGCACCCTCCCTCTGCTCACCCCACAGGCAAAGGGCGCTCTGGACTGTGCCATACCCTTCCCTGCCACAGCATCCCAGGAATGAGGAGCAGCGGGAAGGAGCAGTCAGAAATCACAGCATCCCAGAATGTGAGGAGCT
>NW_010176386.1:30070-37773 GCF_000695765.1 Mesitornis unicolor | reverse complement strand
AGTTCTATTTAGCTCAAACCAGGACAACCCCAAAGATGTCTTCAGAAGAGAAATCTGGATGCAGAAGGACATGCTCCTCTGGGCAGTAGCGTGAAGCAGGCATGGAGACTCAAACCATCAGGGAGAGGGAAACGCTTCCAACAGATGTTATTTTTCCTCCTTAGCAAATGTAAAGAAGCCTATCCAGTTCAGCTGACAAGTATAAACGCTGAACAAAGTATGCACTGAACAAAGGGTTTATTTTGTTCTCATTTTCTTTGTCTTTGCAGAGCTTACAATTCTGTGATTTCTCTCAAATTTTCCCAAAGCTCTAGTCTGTGAGAACTGAAAAGGCAAAGCTCTTCCACCTTCCAGCTCCCATTCCTCCCAGTCAAGAGACAGTCAACTGTGTAGCTGTTCAGGAGAAAACAGAATAGACAAAAGAACTGGGGGAAACAGAAGGTGATGAGGGGCCAGTCGCAGGCTCAGCCCAATCCTTTGTTTCTAGATGACATCCTAAAATGTAGCTGCCACTGATGCCCCTCCCTGGGTGAGGAGCCCATATGGACAAGGGGATTGTAAGGAGTTCAGGTAGCTGGAGTCTGACCAAGGCCCCAGACGGGCACAAGGGAGATGCACCAACAGCAGAGAGTCTTCCACTCATCCCCACTTTTCCCTCCTTACTCACGAGCACGCAAATTTTGGTGTCCTCTGCAAAGCCAGAAGAGACCAGTGCCACGGGCTTTGCCTCCTGCAAGTTGTGCTCCTGCACACCTGGAACATCTGCTGGATTTCACTGTCCTTGGCAGGGAATGAGGGACACAGGTAAGCATTATTGATCAGTGCTCTGCTCATGACCCATGAAATAGCCATGGTCAAGCCACAAGAAGTGCCCAGACAGATTCCACAGGGATCCAACACTATGTGACTCTTCAGTTTCATCTACAATGGACTCTAGGATTGCACCCACTGTACTAGCAGATCATTTCACAACACTTAATTAGTTTTCATTAGGATGCCACAAATAGCATGGATACTATAAAAAAAAATTAAAGAAATAACCATGTTGCATAATCATTCCCATTTTCAAAAGCACTCAGTGCTTTTTGTCTTGCACATTTTAAATAGTTTACAAATAGTTTGCTCTTTCTACAGTTACATGCTTAATTAGGAGTATTAGGAGTAACGTCTCTTCATTTAGCCAAAAAACCAGTAAAAGCACTGAAACTTTTGCCATTCTCATAAGTTACAAGATGACAAGAGTATTTTCACACTTACTTAAAGTGTGCTTATTTTGTCCTCACTGGAATGTGTTTTATTGAAGTGCTTCATTAGGGTATTAACAGGGTCATACCTTCTGAGTAAATACTGAAGAGGATGATGAGCGGTAATAATTTCCTAGTCAGCAGGGATTTTCACATTACAGAAATCATGGGAAATTTAGATGTGTGACTCTCAAATGCATTTTTAAATCAGGTATTTTATTAGTTTTATTTTATTCATGTGCTGCTTCATTGCCTTGAGAAGTGATGCTACATCAGACCTAACAGAAAAGGGACAAGCAGCACATTGTATTGTTTGCTTCCTTTCAAAGATACATGGCCAACAACAGCAACACTTCAAAGCTAGCACCACTTGGCAAGTTCTCCCAACCCAAGCTGAAGAACTGGAGGGTCCCACAGTAGGATCTGGTGATGGAGCAGAGGTGCAATCAGTGGTCTTAGAGAATAAACAGTTTATAAAGCATCTCCATGGTTGTATTAAAAACCATATCCTTATGCTCAAAAGAAGACATATCAAAAATGCTACAGTTCAAGATGACTTTGTATGAAGTCCAATTTCTAAAAACATTTGTCTCATTCCAAACTTTTCTCTGCATCAGTTTTAGAAAACTACATGTACTGAATATAGAACTTCGGACATCTCGGCAACATTTTCTGCAAGGCATAAAGCCTGTCAAAATTTCTTGTCTTTGCCAGCTGGAACGCACTGAGTATATTTTATGTGGTTGCAAATGTGAGCTACTCACAGCAGTGGGGGACACTGTACCAGCTACAGGCTGAAAGAGAAGCAAAGTGGAGGAGAGAAAAATATATTCAATAGGAAAAGTGGCTGAAAAGTATAAAAGGAATCAATTTCTAAGAAAGAACAAGTCCTACATAAAAATATTGATTTATATTAGAAAGAGACATAAATGCCAAACTCTGCACTAAATCTGAAATTAATTTAGATCTAAATTAATCTAAAGTTAATTTAATCACCTTTGAGTGATTCTGGGTGACTTCTTTAAACACAGTTTGTATGAGGAAAAAAAAATAACTCACAGTCTAAAAACTGCACATCATCTCTTCTAATTACTATTCTGGAAAGGAGATTTAGTGGCAGAAATAATTTTTTAAAATTTCCTATCTTACTAATCTGTGTTTGTATTTCATATCAACACTTTGGTACATTTCTTTTTTAAAGTCAATGGATTTAAAGTAATAAGACTCCACCAGGGCTCTCAGTAATATTTCATCCAGCTTTAAAAAGCACATCTCCTAGGGTAGATTTCCTTGAGTTTTTACACCTTTGACATCAACCCCATACCTGCATAGGACAGAAGGACAAAGTGATGCCTCACCGATCCTGCTTATGGGAGAAGAGGGCTCTAGAGAAAAGGGCAGAGGGCTCCATGTACTAATAACTAAGCACATGGAAATGGAAGAGGGACCCACTTCAAAAGGATGCCGCAATTGTCTGTGCTCGCAGATCGTTGTGCTAAAACATCTGGCCTCCAAAACCAGGCTGCAAAGCAGATGATATTGAACACAGTCAGGTTCTCACCCCTCACTCCAGCTCAGAATAAACCAAGCAGTAATGTCAGTCACATCTGTATGTAGCCAGGTATGCAGCCACTGGCACATCAGCAGAGGTTTGCTGACAAGCAGCTCCAGACTGCAAGCACTTCCCATTCCTCCCTATGCGGAGGTCCAGCAGGAGGATAAGTGATTTATGGAGACTGCTCCCCACTGCCAACGCAGCTGTGCACAGTCTGAACTGGGCAGCTATGATGGGAAGGCCAGTTTTCCCCAGCAGGTACACAACCTGTCCCAGCTGCAAAAGACAAGACATCAGCTAAATGTAGCCCACAATACCAAAACTCATAAACAAAAAATTGACTACAGCTATCTATGATTAATCTCCCTGGTTTTGTTCATGCACATTTAATAGCACACATTTCCATGACTCAAGTTTAAAGGTTTATTTTAGATATGCTAATCTGAAAAAAACATACTTTGTTTCTAAGCAGTTGAGAACTGATGAGATTTACAGTATTCAGCAGAGGTCTTGGCTGGTGACAGTCAGCCTGGGATACATCTAAGCATCAGCTTTTATATGAACAGCCTATGCATCGTCCCATAGACACAGTTAAATGGAGTATCCTCATTGACAGAACAGAAAATCCTATCACCAGGCCAAGCACTTAGAAAACTGAAACCACAGGAACCACACAAAGCAAAGCCAATCTGGAAAGTGTGACCTCTTCAGGGGATTCAGAAATCTGTAATCTCACATGAACCAACCTTCAAAAATCCACATAGTGTGTTGGGTTTTTAAAAAGAAAATATAAATTTTATAATCATTTTAGCCATCCTTAACAAAATGGCAACATAGAATAAAGCAGCTGGTAGATGGTTTAACGAATATTCAATATAGCTTGCAAGCTACTGGTTAGATTAGAAAAGTTGTGACCAACAGAAGTTACTACTTGACAGGTATTTGGAGGCCTCTGTGAAACATTTCCTGCCTGCTGCTGCTGCATTTATTTAAATACCAGTTTTACTATCCATTGGGTACATCAGAAAAGGCACACAAAAAAGCAGCGAATGTTACTGCCAAACTTAATGGCACCCAATTTTAGGATTTGAACATCTAGCCTTTTTAAAAGCAGAAAACTTGTTGCTCTAAAAAATCTAGGCAAATTCACCTTACATCCTCTAGAATTTGAGTGAATCACTTCACTAATAAAAGAGGCAAGTCCTTATTGCTACTGTTACTTGCCCTTTACAGAAAAATAATGAAATGTTAGTGGCTACCTCTTCAACTACTCTTCAAACTGCATTCCTTCTCCTTCTCTTGTTTCTTCTTCTCCTCTAGTCTCTTCTCCAGTGTAGCTCAGCCCATCCTAATATTCCTCCTCATAGTAGAAGGGAAAATTTGGACTCTTCCTGACTCTGGCTTGAAACAATTTTCATGCCAAAAACTCCAAAGAGCAAAAAGTCTTGAGGCAAGCAAGGTCAACCTTTCAGAGGGAAAACACGCAGGAACTCCAAGTATAGTCCATAAATGTCAAAGGAAATCCCTCATGCCATTAAGGCTCGATGTGCAGGTAGAGAGATACAGGAGATGTTTATTTTCTGCATCCCTGCTCTCCACCTCCTTCCAAGGACAAAGATGTTGACTAGGTCAAAGTCCCTGCACTAGGTCAGCCCCACCACCCAGCATTCATTGCAGCTGTGGAAGAAAAGCTGTATTCAAACTGCTCAAGAATTTTGCTTCTGTCTCAAAAGGTAAAACCTGGCCACTATAGTTTATGAAAAGAAAAAATAAAACAAAACAAAAAACGCCTCAAAACTACTTATGTTGAAGAAAAAGAGAAGATGCAGACTTGCAGGTCATTATTAATCCAACTTATTTTCTCATATGGCATTACTTACACATTATTTAAGATTTTAAAGCAATTTCTAGTTTTATGTAAATAGCTGTTCAAGTCAAAATTATGTACAGAATTAAGGATTAATTCACAAGAGAGATTTTAGACTTCAACTAATTTTTTTCCTATTAGTGTCTCATAACGAAGTAATTGTTGAATTAGTAATACATTTGTCAATCCCAGTAAGCAATTACAGTTAATACGTATAAAAAAATTACTGCTCCATTTTAGAACATGAATAGCGAAAGTTTGGCATGAGGTTCCAATTATTTACTGAACGTGAGTACTGCCAAAACCAGTGGGACAAATCGTATCTAACTCTTAACACTAATGTGACCCTGCTGAATACGGCTTCCCTGCACCATGGCACTGATCCTGAAAGCAGAGCACCCGGTGGGGTTTATACAGGTGCAACAGCTGGCCCATATTCGCCAAAAGTTAAAGGGTGAGGGTGTGAACTGCAAAATGAGAACAAGCCAGCTCAAGCAATTCAGCCAAAGGAGTCAAAACCTCCAACAGAAATAACTAATAGCTTCTCTTCTTCACCACAGTGAACAAAGAAATATGCATACTATGTCAAAAATAATACCTTATACTCCATACTTGTCTAAAGAGAGATAAGAAAATGGGCACAAACGAGCAGCTTTTGGTTGACAGGTTTTCATAGATGAACTATGGACCCTGAAAGACGCTAGACAACCCTACCTCCTACTAACTCACTGTTGGCAGTGAAAAGGAGAAGGACTTACACCAGAGAATTTTTTTGCAACCTGTTAAATAATTCAGGGCTTTATCTCTTGTGCAGCTGTTCTTCAGCAGTTTTCATGGAGTGATGCAGGTGCTGTGGGTAGAATTAGCACTTAGCTTTGAGAGGTGAATGGAACTTTCTATGACATTGTACACTGAAAAATATGCATTAAAAGTTGTCATAAGGCAAACGGACACAAATACTGAATTGTACAGGAAACAGTGAAGAATGAAATGTCTAAAAAGGAAAACAGTCATTTTAGTATGTTTCCAACACACATGTCAAAGGGAAACCATGGAACAAATTCTACACTTTGATTTATGCACAAACTCATCAGGGATCTAAATCACTTGTCTTAAGATATCTTGCATTTTATGCATTCCTACAGCAGGAACTCAATTCTCTAAACTCACTTTCTGAATTCAAGGAAAATATCTTTCCTGGTGGATTTGCTGGCATCAGCACTGTCTAAGGGCCAGACAACAGTGGAATCCAGCTGGTCTAGGGGCTGTAAAAACACAGAAGTGCACAGACAGTGCTTGTCTTGAAAAATCTGCAATCCAGACAGGACACAAAAGCTGGGGGAGTTGTTAAGATCCAGTATTAGGAAAGGCTGAGAGAAAAGGAGGCTTCAGGCTGTATTGAGCTGGGGTTGAATACTGAATCATGATGTTCAGTAACATGCTTCTGCAGCTTCTCATCTTGCCTCAGATGGCTGGAAGGTTCTCTTGAGGTAGCCTTCAAGTGACAGAGACACTGCCCATCTCTTTTTGTATCAGGCCCAACAAATGAATAAATTTCTCAAATACTCTCCCTTGTTCTTTTCTCTCTGAAATTAGCCTAACAGAATGGCTGTGGATGATGGCCGTGTCCTGGAAGACTGCCTCTTCTTGCAAATGAATCCCACAAAAAGTAAGAAAATTAACAAATAGTGACTTGGTTTAGAAGTCACATCTCTCCCTTTCTCCATTCTGTTTGCACCATTAGTACTGGAAGTCACTGAAGAAGAGGAGCTGTTTCACCTCTGCTTCTAAGTGCCCCAAACCCTGACAAGCGGAACCTCTGTGTACGCCTAAAACATACCAGAGCTTCTGGCTGTTGGAAATGTCCTGAGAGATTTTGGACTGAGCTGTTGGCATACATGCCTAAAAAAGGGGATTTGGCAAGCAGTGATATCAGAATTATGAGACTCAAATTACTATCAAAACAGCTTAATTATTTTTTTCTTTTTATTTTCAAGAAATTCTTTCAATGCCAACAGAAAGGTGCCACACAAATACTCAGGTCAAATGCTTATGTGACAAACTAGTTAGCAACAGCATTTGCACTTCTGCAAGAAGTGTTAATGTTGGGAGACCTCCTGCTGATCTCAGGAAGCAGGAACCAGGAAGCGTACTTGGAAATGTAAGCAAAGGAGAGTTCAGCACGACTGAAAAATAAGGTGTCCAATTATTTTAACAAGTCTGTAGCCAAAGAACTAGGGAGGAAATATATGGTACTACAAGAGGAAATGCACTGCAGAAGAAATCCAAATATAGCTTGTAAAGATATGTTGGGCTAAGTGAACATGGATGCAGCTAACGAATTACACTTCCATGGAGGTTGAGTTATGCTTGGCATATGGATAAAGCAACTAGCCAATTGAAGAAAATTACATTAGATGACAAGAAGTAATAATGGTACAATTTACTCAAAGGGAACTGATTTTACAGATACAGAAGGAAACCAGAGGCTGGTTTCTGTGGATTTAGGCCGCTGAGCAATTGGACCCTGTGGTACTCTGTATATCCTGTTACACTGCCCTACAGTGAAAAAACACAAATGAGGACAACACTCCTGTCTCAAGATTTGTGCCTGATAAAAGTTAAAGAAAAGGCCAATTAGTCACCTGATTGAGTGACTGGAAACCGATCCTGGAGAAACCATTACTGTGTCTGATGCGCAGGAAGCTGCATCTGAGTGAGCCAGTTGTAGTTCCTGGCATGCTGGCAGCCATCAGCAGGTGAACCCAGAAGGAAGGAGGCAGAAAGAAAAGACACTGGGAGCCCCCCACTCGTGCTCTTCAACATGAGGGTCTCACTGGATGTCCCTGTGCAACTAGAAAGATGAAGCGCCTACTTAGGAATGATCAGGATCTCTTCCAGAAGCATATTAGATATCTAGCTGAGTGCCTCGGCAGATAGATACACATTTTAGGTGAAATTCTATAATGATTATTCAACACATAAAATGTTTACATTATTGGTACTTCACTGCCTGATTTCTTTATGGATCACAATA
>NW_010176386.1:19010-30039 GCF_000695765.1 Mesitornis unicolor | reverse complement strand
GGAAAAATCCCATATTTTTTTGCACTGATGAAATACTATACTTGCTACTAGGAAGAAACACTGAGCAAGAGAGAAAAGTATAACAAGATAATGGCTTCAAAATTTTATTTGATGGTATGTTTCATCCTCATTTTTGTCTTTCCACAGAGGATGCAGTGATTGAGGACTTCCATACAGTTCCTGGAAATACCAATAAAGACTTAACAGCAAGGAAGTTGAACTGTCACAAACTCCAAGAACAACAACTACAAAAGCCAATGTTTAAACAGGAAAGCGACATCCAATTCCCAAGACAGAACAACAGCAGAGACAGAGCAGTCACAGAGGTCTCCCAAAACAGCACAGGGTACAGATGGAGCCACAGGAATGCTTCTAACATACAATATTTTTAATGACGGTTAAAACAGAAACATCAAGAGAGATATTGTCACATCAATTAAAACAAATGTCTAGGTGAAATGGACGTGAACATACAAAAACATGAAATGTATATGAATGTATGAAAATGTATGTTCATTTCAAAGCCTCTATTACTTGACTTTACATAAAGATGTACAAGATTTCCAGTAAGAGAGATCATCATTCGAATCCTAGCCAAACACTGGGAAATATCCAGAGAGATTATGACCTAATTATCCACATCCTGGACTAAGAATTTCAAAACAAAAAAAGTCACTCGCACTGCTATTTATGCTGAAACATTACCCAACTTTTTTAACATTTCTGAGTTCCAAAATATACTAATCATCTTCATAGGAATACGTTATTTATTTCATTTTAACAGCTTTCATATACAACCTCCAACTGAGGAAGGAATAATGAACAAAAATATGTTAGGACAAAGTACCTAAAGAGCAGAGTGCTCCTGATGGGTTGGATTTACATCTGAATGGATTTAACATGGACACTTGGAAATTGCCAAAGTCTACATTCCCCTCTCTAAACTCAAATTTTTCAGCTCATAAACCTTTTTAAGCTCTACAACATCTTGCTTTGCAGTGTCTTCTGCATCCCATATTCTAGGGGGATAGGTTTTATTAATATTAATAGAAAATTATAGAAGCCAAACTTTGTGAGCACAGACCAAAATATAGAGGATACTACCTTGGAATTAAATACACCCTAAAAAAGGTACCACTCCAAGGTGAAAGTAGCTGTTTGTACCACAAACAGTAATATAAACAAACAAACAAAAAAGAAACCTCTACAAATATGGGATCATTTTGACAGTGGTCCTAACTCAGAGAAGAGAACACGACAGCGAAGGTTTCAGAGTTGAATGCAGTCACTGTATGACATGTAGAAGGCAGGGAGGAAAGGGAAGCAGAGCAAGTGAGAAATGTTTTTCCCATTTTCCATAACCTGATGGGTTTTTCTTATAGCTAGAATATCAAAATCCTATTAGCAAATCTTAGGAGACTTAGCATAATGTCTTGTAATTCTGATATTCAACCTTTATTCATTCTCAGAGTTACATATATCTTTTTGAATAGAGAACAGAAAGCAAGGTTCTGTGATTGCTTTTGCTCAATACTCCTTGCACAACAAGGCCAGATATTCAGCTACCAACTGTAGGCAGTTCCTTCTCATTAACTCAGCACCAGTGGTACACCATTGCAGTGTATGCAATGGCTTAGCTTCAGCAATGATACGTGCTGGATTGCTTTTCTGACTTTCAGGACATGTCAATCACTGTTAATGAGATGTTCTTGTAAAATTAAACATCTTTTACATAAATTAATATCCTAATAAATTGTAAGCACTTCATAGTGTTTACAATAACTGCATTACTGTACAACAAAATGTGACTCTTGTAAAAAGGAATAAAATAACTGAATTTCATGGTGTTGTTGATGCTCTGTATTTCCAAAATAACAGAACTGATACTTTGACCAACTTTTGAGAAGTCTTTGAAATCAAGAACTGCCACTACCTAAGAGTTAATTTTTTTCCTCTTTGAGAAAATGACATAGCAAAACACAAATGCTAATTTTTACCTTTTGACTAAATACATCATCCGCCAATTCAATACAATATGTTGTAGAACCTTTCACTCTTTGCTATAGCTACGAAAAAAGCAACAGGAACAACTGTGAGCTCTGAAGAGGAAATGTGATATCATTGTCTTATTGTTATCCAGAATGATATAGGATAGATGTGGAAACTCATCTTTGACTTTTTCCAGATGTCCATGGAACTGTTATCAGCATTCCAGCTTTGTTTTATGTAGATGTGTATTTTGTGAACTTCCTTGCTCAAGATTTTTTTTATTATCATATATGAGAAAATTCTGACAAAGTTTCAGTGAAGACATGAAAAGCCATAAAAATAATTTCAAAATTCCCATACCATAGGTGTTGTGTAATCTAACCTGTGGAAAGGCTGTTGAGAGAATAGGATGGTAATGAACAGGTGGTATTTCACTCTCAAGGCAATGCAATTTCATGAGCTGAAATTCATTTTGGTTAAAAGTCCTCATAAGAATATGATATGGTGAGAGTACAGAAGCAAAAGACAGGGCCAGCCCTGTGTGGCTGTAGAACTACTACACTGGGCAGAACCATGGCTCACACCTTTATGCCAAGACAAATCTAATCTCAGCCAATCCCCAAAAGCTTTCATTTACAAGCTGCATAAAATTCTTGATGACGCAGAGAGGTAGGAAAGTGAAGGTTTATTTCAACCAGCATTGTGACTGAAAAATTATTCCTCTCTGTCAATTGTCTTCCCCAAATCTTGTTGAGGCAACAACCACACGAGAAGTTGCCCCAAGGACTTCAGAAAAGCAAGTTCACCATGGACTCTTGAGCTGCTTAATCAGAGACTGGTGGACAATATGCATATATATCTGCTCCCTTTGCCGCTTGCTTTCATTCATCCTCTCCTCTTGTACATTTCATGGCTACTGAGCATCTGACCAAGGAGAACAGGAAGTTCAGCATATCATTGCCATTCAATATCTCCATTCAGCAGATAGCAGTGATTTACTGTGTGACAAATACATGCACTGCAGATGACAATACTAAAATAATTTCCATTTTGACAATAAAATAACTGACTTTTTTCTGTGATATCCCAAAGTATTGCATCCCCTTTAATCTTGCCTGTTTTATACCTCTCTGCACATTTTTTGAAGCATCCATATTTGGAGCCAAAGAAATTGAGTTTCTACACCACTGTCCACTACAAAGAAGCTTTCTTCTGCACTAGTACTTACATTTTTTAAAACTCTGGACAATTTAACAAAATTAAATTTTATTAAAAACAGTTCTGAAATGTCTCCCCTCCTGCTTAGCGAACTTGCCTAATTGGGTAATTCAATGAATTCCTGAAATTGCACAGGTTGCTGTGCATTACTAAAACTTAATATTCACAGAGAGCTCTCACTGTAATGAATGAGGCCCCTGAAGATGAAAATGTGCGTGTGTGTTTATATAAACAGAAATAAATTAAGCACAATATGATAGCAGTTTAAAAGACACCCTTTGCCCCCTTTACACTGCACTGATTGTTAGTGTTTCTGCTAGTCTGGTACTTTGCTTTCAGGCAAAGAAAGAACATCAGATAGCCAAGAATAAGGTAAAGGAGAACTATGAAACTATGGGAACTGGGAAACCAGAAATGTTACAAAATTGGAACTGTTGCCACCACAGCAACATCAGCTTCAATTATTTTCTACTCTAGGGGTGATTGTCTGGGATATCACTAGCAGTTTGGGAGTCCCTACCACACATCTGCATGTATACAGAAAAAGTTTGCCACAAAAAAATAATTTTAATCGCCTTTCTATGAAAACAGAAGTGAAATAAGAGACTTATAAATACAAGACTTTCACCCGTACCTCTTGTTATTCCACAAGTTTTATACTGCAGCTCTTTTTAATTAGCACTAGACTACAACACCCTTCAGGTAGATGTAAGATTTTTAGAACCATTAAAATCCAGCTTGGCAACTAAACTAAGGACTGTATTTCTAAGAACAATGGTAAGTTGCTAGACGCTACAATGGAGCCTGTTCTGGGTGTAATTTGAGTCTTTTGACGTTTACACAGTGAAGGTAAGAATATGAGTTCTCTCATGAAACATTACATTATTCACAGACAAACCTGTCAGGTCTAGAAAAATCAGAAATTTCCTGGAATCTGCTATGTAGCCATCTATGGCATCGCCAACAAACTGCAGGGACACAATCCATGACCAGGTCAAACTCTGTTGGCTCTAAAGGATGAGTTAAAAATTATCCTTTTGCATTTCAATGCTCTAAACTTGTGTGCAAAAAAGACCCTGAAAAGGAATTTGCTATATGACATTTCTTGGCTGTAATGACTTTGTACGTAAGCTGATGTGTGAACCAAAACTGCCTAAAACGTTATCAATTCTTATCACTGTGTCCTTTGGATTGGGGCCTGACTGTCTTCTTTTGAAATGTATGACTGTATAGATAATAGAAGAATACTAGTAGGAGCTTTTATTAAGTAACGTACTTTGAATTATATTACTCTCAATTCCCCTCAGGAAAGGACTGAAGTTCTGTTTTGACTGAGGATGACCTTTCTCTCTTTTACAGAGTATGGTAATAAAATGAGGATAAAACACCCCAAAAAACCTTGAGAAATGTTTTATCAGCAGCTAGCTGGAGTGCATCATAAATGCTGGTCAGTGTCTCACATTATTTCAGTGTGAAAACAGTGTTACAACTGTTTTCAGTTTTAAAATAGGCATTTGGCATCACTGTTGATATCTGGAAATCAAGTTCATTCTCTGGTCACTGGACTTTGATAGGTAGTGTTTTCTACTTTCCCTATTTCTAGACACATAAAAATAGGTTTACAGTTTTGTCATGAAATATTTTTCATTTACTACAACTTTCACTGATGTTGTTGAAAATCTTTCTGGTTTTGGTCTAGATGATGACTATAACATTTCTGAAATTCAGATTACTGATTCCTTTAAACAAATCCCTAAAGAAATACAGTATGATAAAATTCAGCAGTAAACACAGTATATACAGATGGAAATGGTGCAATGCTCCAGATCTAGACATCAGGAAAATGCTAGAATTATAATGAAACTAGAGAGGGATGTTTAAGACTTTGGAAATCAAGTCTATCCTTCTAAACTCATCTAATGAGTTCTCTTCCTTCCAAAGATGTGAAGGGTATTTTTTCTTCTTTCATGAGTGTTAAGGAATTTTTCTTATTTATTTTGCTCTGTGTTAAACATAAGCACGACAGATGTGCTGCACGTTGTTTATGCAAAAGGTGTAAGGCATCCTGTGCGGTTATTGATTCAGACTCATATCTGGCAGAAATTGAAGGGAATTTTAAGACAGATTTTTCCATTTGGAAATAAACTCAAAGTGTGCAAGTTCACATTGTATTTGACCCAGGTTTAGAACTACGTTCTAACACACTGACGCAGGAGAGCCCACAAAAGATTTTCAAGTCCAAGTCCATGAAGAAAACATTTTCTCCCAGATGGCTCTGAGCCATATTTATGCAAGCAATGCCTTTTGCTTTGTTTCACGGAGTGATTTGTTTTATGCCACAGATTCCACAGAACAGCTCAGTAAACCCAGTCCTTTCAACTCCAGGTTAACCTTGAGTCAAGACCTGGCTTTTCTCCTGGGCAGCCTCCAGCTCAAGCTGCCCAGGGGAGCTCACCTGCTGGGGGTGCTGCACTGCCAGGGACCACCCCTTATAGCAGGACACCTTGCTTGTGCTGCAGTTGAGATGCCTAACTAGCGGTCCAGCCATGGCAGAGTGGCTGCGGTGAGCAACTATCATAATCTCAACAAGTTTTCTGCTTGCTTCCCAGCTGAGACCAAGGTCGCACAGCTACCACAAACCATCAAGAGGCACCGAAGGCTCAAGCCCAAGGGCTCTGACCCATGCATCAAAACTTCCTCAAACTTACAATGTGGGCACAGGCACATGCAAAGGCTCACAGCATCACACTAACAAATCAGTTTTTCTAGAAATACTCCAAATGATTATGTGATGAAGAGCAATACATAAAGATGTAAACAGCCAAATAGAAGAGACAAATCCTCAGAAATAAACTGAAATATTTATTCTCGGTGGAAAGCATTTGTCTAAACAGTGTCCAACACACAAATATATAGCTTCCTATTCCTGAACAATATCTCTACAGTAAAACTCCCCAGTAAAATATTTATGTTATAGTGATTTGAATGATCAACAAGGGAACATTTCAACATGGTGCTCTACACCAGCCCAGAGATACTGGTTGCTAAAGCACTGTGGTGTCGGTCCTTACGCACCCCATACTGCTACAGCAAAACACTGTCAATTGCCAAGAAAACCACTGTAACAGCAGAGTTGGTGTCAGAGTGAAGGTTTAACCCTGCAGACAAGCTTTTTCCCTGTAACTGTTTGTGTGAGCAGCCTGTTTCTGAATCTGCTGGTCTTCAAAAGCTTTTCACAATATGGAAAACAGGCTTTCTAGTAACTTGGGACTTAAAAGCAGTTGGCAATGCATTCTGCCTGGTAAGATTTTCATAGGAAGTTTAAGAACAAGCGAGTGGCTACTGACCAAAATATAGAAGGCTACTCTGCACGTTTCCTTCTTAATTTACTAAGAGCACTAACCAATAGCGTAAATCAACAAAAACAGTTACTTTCTTCTGCTTTCACCTCCTTCACACATACCTTCTGCTCTCCTCTCTGCTATTCAAGTTCTATCAAGTGCCTTCTTCTTCACAGCTGGCCTCGATTTCTTCCTTGCATTTGCTACTTCAGCTCCTACCCTTAAGAAAACAGAGGGAGACAGGCAACAGCTACTTGAACCCTACTACCAACAGCTACCAAAACAAGGTGATGGTGACCATTCTTCTCTACTACCGCACAGTCAGGAGTACTCATCCTACCTACAGCTGGTACGCACAAAACTCCTCAAGTCTGCATCACAGCATCAACAGGCATGCTGTGTATTTCCTCAGGTGCAATGTAAGAATACCCTTGGAAGTCCACCAGCTTCAGAAATAAGCTGTACACCCCATGGGTCACCATGGAGCAGTTTCCCAGCTCGTGTCTCTAATGCAAATCTGGCTGCCAAAACCATAAGCTGTGAGTGAGAAGGATCACATCGTATATGTCAGGTTCTCTTAAAAGGAGGAACACAAATTATTACGCTAGCATTGTTGCAGTGTAATTATATACATTATAAAGAAGGTGTTACCTATCAGGGCTGAAAATGAGTATTTAGAATATTGCTCAATTTTCAGATGGCAGCATTTTAATCCAGAAATAAAATACAATGAGCTCCGCTGGGCAGTAACACCCAGCAGGAAATTAAACAGTACTTATCATACATGCCTAAGAAGCAATTACAGAAGCTTCTGTTTCCCCAGTCATTAATTTCCTGGCTGCAGAAAGTTGAACTAAAAGTGTTGAAGAACTGTTGACACTCAACGTGTACTGAATTAAAGGAAAATTAACTTTCATGTGCAGGCTAAACTATTGTTGCAAGTTTCTGGTGAAGCATAAAAAAGCACGCTAACACCTTTGACTGACTAAGTTTATCGCAATATGTGTTCCACACACTATACATTCTTCACTCTTAGGAACACTGAACTGACAGTCAGAAATGGTCATTGGTAATACTATACAACAATATGCCCTTCTAGTACCTTGTCTAATGACTGTATTTGTGCCACCACAACCTGATCTCACAGATGTTTTTACGGCTATGCATTCTTTTTAGTCCCAAGTTCTCCTTGACTCCACAGAGAAATTCCTTTTTACATGTTTCATTACTTGGACACTGCATATCACCTACACAAGAAACAGCACACTATGAAAACAGAGAATAATAGGAATTACATTCACTTTTTTTTTTCCCCTTAACTTCATGCTTCCTGGCTTTCTGTCATTTGTTAGGCTTTCAGAGGTACTTGCCATGCGAAGCAGTACGACATGACCTTCAGCTATGAATGCCATACTGTGATCCATGTGTGCATTACTTGTGCTAATAATTTCTACAGAATTTCCCCTCTGAGACTTGGATATATGATTATTTATTGCTTTTAAGCTCATTATTCTGCAGGGATAGCTGTTTATAAGAGGGAAGAAATCCTATTGTCATTATTTTTAAAGCTGTGGTATCTCCATAAGCCCCAAGCCATACAGCCAGCTCCTACTGCAGGTCATACAGTACAAACCACAGAACAGAAAAAGCCCCTTCACAGAGGAGTTTACAAACCAAGTCAAGGCAGGGTTTTTTTTCAATCTCCATGGCACTGGGCAAATGGAAGTACCATGAAAAGACAATATTACTGCCTGGGATAAGAATGGCAAAATCCACACGTTGACTTTGAATAAAGAACAGTAGTTCTCACAGTTTCCTTTAATTTCTATAAAGTTTTACTAACCTGCATTCTGGAAACATTTTCAGCTTTTCATATGCTCAGCTTTTAGTATCTTGCTAATAATACAAGCAACAAAGCTTCAGATAGCTTGGTGAGGATATACCACAAAGCCAAAACACATAAGTAACTGATCTCTCATAAAAACTGAACAAAAACTATTTTCATGCACCTAGCTGTCTGTACTGATTTAAAAATCAATAAAGACTGTAGCTCAGAACTTCAAAAGTATGTGGGTATCTGCATTCCATTAAAACTAGACCTTTTTATTATGGGGTTTAGTATTGTCAGTCTTACATGGGTGTCAGAGAGCATGCAGAATTCGTACAATCTCTTCTATTAATATATCGGCATATAACTTTTTTCCCCACTGACCCACCACTCACTACTCTGGATCCGGTCTAGTTAAACATCTTACACATAAATTCCTACTGTATTTACTGAAGTAGACATGACGGGCTTAAACAATGTTGAGTTCAACACATATATCCTCTCAATGAAAGGTTATTCTGACACTTCTGCAGGACTACTGCTGGTTGTTTCATCCACAAAATGATGTTATACTGGATATTCCACAGTTGTTCTTGAAATACAAGCTCATTTCTGAACCTTCTGCTCTTTCCTCTCATACAGACACCACACAAGCACAATCTGACAACTTCTGTGATAAGAGAAAGAACTGTTTCTGAAACACCTAAAGGCATTTTTTTCACTTAGACTTTCACCAAGATTATAATCTTTGTGATGACACACAAAAATATGATTAAAATGCAGATGTTCTGCAAGATAATGCCCACTCTTAATGGAATAAAAGGTTTACTTTTAAACCATTTTCAAACTGAGATAAGCTTACAGATGACATCCATTTTAGTTTCAACTTTAACAGCCCAAGGCAATCACTAAAGAGACTAAACACTTAGGTCTCAACACAACTCAGAATAAAGAAATGTGAGAAAATGGCAGACCCTTGTATGTTGACATGAAATTTCAATTAACAAGAAAGGAAGAGCATGTTACACACAAGACAAAGGTGAATGAAGATCTCACAGCTTTGCAGCTAAACCAGTTGTTTGGAAGATGCACTAAGCATTTGCATACTCAGTGAGAAATGGATGTGTTTGTTAGGGAATAATGGGCTGTTTTGCCCGGGATGCCAGTGCTTGAGCACTGTTTACTGTGGGCAACTTGTTACCTTCGATTTTGGTAAGCAAAAACCATTCCAGAGGACACTGTCTTTTTCAGTATTAAAATGAAATATTTACTTTGCTATGACTTCTGCTCAGAAGCAGAAGCTTCTTATATAAACTTATTTGTCTTAGTTCCATTTGGATTAATTTCATTTTATATGAAGTAATATTTTTGGAATTAAAATTGCCAAAATTATCAAGACGATTCATGGTCAGGAAATTATCAGCATATTCATTTCATTAAATAATATTTCACATTTTTTTCAATTTCAAATACTTTTTTCAAGGCACCCTCTCATGAAATGATGTGTCCAAACAGATGACAAGTGCCCATGAGATATGTTCAGACTCCAGGCAGGAGTTGGGCCAGTAAGTCATGGTATTTGAAAGATCTACATGCATCTGCCACCCACCTTTAAAATAGAAATATGAAACTCTGCATGAAATCTCTTAATCTTTAGTCCCTTTATAAGTAAAAACAGCATCTTTATTTCCAGTGGGATAATAAATCCAACTAGAAATACAATAGCCTTTACAGATGCAGCATTTTTCAAAACCAGCACAACCTTAAAAGCATACTCAGGAGGGTATAAAAGACATGAAACCTCACTAGGTATACAGGAAAAGTAATTACTCATTCCTATGAATGGTCAGCTGCAGTCCTGAGTCTGATCTTTCAATAAGTGGTGAAATCTAATTTATTTGTACTGGGTATTGCTGCTTCCTAATATAACCCAAAACCTCAGGGTCATGCTGGTAGTAACGCAAACACAGGATGGACTTTTAGCCAAGAAATTATTTCAAAATGTATCTAAAGCAGAAAGTTATTACGCTTCCACAATGGTGGCATGCATTTGTTTGACATTCACCATGGCGTACTGGGGGCAGAGAAGTATCTGAATTTAGTTCCCATGATCTAACAGAGAAGCTATCCGGGCAATGTGGTGCTTTAAGGCTATTCTCCTTTTTTTGTTCACATAACCATTTTGTAAGTAAAGGACCCAAACTATACACAGAAAACAAATACAGAGATTCATAGAAAGTCTTTAGAAGGATAACAAGGTATCTATTTCAGCTGCATCAGTTCTATTATTTATTGTACAAGAAAAATATCCAGAAATACTCGAAATGCCCCTTTTGGTATTCTAACAAACATTGAATACAAACTTAATTAGTGAATAGTTCAACCATTCTTAGTCACATTTCACATGGACTAAAATACTCTTCTGAAAGAAAAAGCATTTCAGTAGATCCATTTGCAGAATTCAAGACCAAGAGATGGTAGAGTCAGCACAAAATAAAAAAATGGATGTACACCACTACAACGAAGAGAAAAAGAAATTGGAGTATTTTTACAGACTGACTAAACACAAGAGGATACACTTACAGGGGAGTTGCATGATAAGAAATAACTGCACTTATTTATTGGAAGTAAAGTTTAAATGAATATCATGGAA
>NW_010176386.1:0-18979 GCF_000695765.1 Mesitornis unicolor | reverse complement strand
CCTGCTGATGGAAATGCCATTTTTAAAGACCCTTAAAATTAGTCCCAGGAAATAACTATAGTGTGCATACTGAAAAATGAGAGTCTATATTACACTGAGATCTAATCTCCAATTGCCTGTCTCACAGATTCTATAATCAAAAGATGTTACCTAATCTAATAATCAGAATTTTATTCGATCACAAGTACTAATTTAATAATGAAATTATATTACTTCATGAATACTACTACATCTCAAAATCAGATTCTGTATTACATGGAGATATCATCAGTGAAACAAGACTGATTACCTCTATCTCTTGATGGTTTAAGAAGATTAGCCCAGCTCACCTTTTCTGTATTTCTTCTTTTCCTTTCCTATATGAACCCTGATTTTAAAAAAATAAACTATCTGGGAGTTATTCAATGTTAGTTCCATACAATGCAGCTGTGGATAACCAGAAACCTTTCATTAAACTAAATGCGGAGTTCTAACAACAAAGTTTTATTAGTGCTAGGGAGCACTCACAAGGCGCTGACAGAAAAAGCTAAACTCTGTTGGCTAAACATTTTTAAACATCTCTATCAAACCAACAATGTATGTCTCCTGTATAACTCAGAGAATGCTGTGGCATTTTGTAGTCATCCTGAAAGAGAAGGTATACGAACTCTAAAAGAGAAAGGGGATCAAAAAAGTAGCAAACTGAAGCAGGTAAACATTCCAAGACTTACTTATCTTAAAGACTATCGATTTTGAATAACATAATTTTGAATAACTTAAGTCCAGGATAAGAGCAGAATATTTTAACATGAGCCTGAAATGCTATGTGTCTGCTTTGCTTTTGCAGATGGTCCAAATTAAACTGCTTCTAGATGTAAAAGATGAAGGGATGGTTGTTCTTCATTTCCAAAATGAAACTATAACTGTATAAAGTTTAAGAGGTGATAGTCTGTATCACGCCTCTAATTTAAACATTTTTCAAGTGTTTCTATTACCAAAATGAAAATATTTTCAGAGGCTTTAATACAGCACTGTGAAAAGAAAAACTAAAACCAGAAAATGATCTTTTGATTCAGAAGTTGGTAATTCAACATACTCGGACAAACTAACCTACAGAATTTGAAGACAAAGGTATAACCCCCTCTCACCCATTTCTGAAACTGTCAGGAGTTAGATTATTAACTACACAAAGGCAACAAATTCCCAAAAACACAAAATTAAGTTGAAACATTTATTTATTTATTTTTGAGGTGAAAATTATGAAGTTGTAGAATCAGCTTTAATTTCCCTGCAGGATGAAAGCAACAGAGGGAAAAATCACTCTAAGACCACATCAAAACTTCACATACTTCACCACAGAAAAATAAGCAATTAAACATAAACTAAAATAATTGCAGGCTTTTTTCTCCTTTCTGCTATGACACTTTTCTCCCTTCCTCCTTGTTTTGTCTTTTTACTCATACTAGAAAGCAGTGTACCAAGAGTGCAAATTTACACTACTTACTCTTACCTCATTTACATGAGAGTGATATATGGTTTAATTTATTTAAACTCAAAGAGATATTACAATTCCACAAAAATTGAAAACAAAGATTAAATTTAAAGGCAAAATCAAACATTTTAGTATATCCAAAAAGCCTTAAAGGTGGTATTTGCAGATGGCCCCTATAAAAAGGGCCACAAGCAAATTGGGAAATGGAATTCAGAACAGTTTTGATGATAAATGAAACCATTTTGGAAAAAAATGTTCTGCAGAAAAGGATTTGTGTGTTACAGGAAATCACAAAGGAAGTGTGAGACAATGCTATCATGACAAAATTACCATACAGTAACACACAAATAGGGAGTGTCACTTGCAGACACTTGGGTTAGTGTTATACTTTGGTATGTGCTAGTAAATTCTCAGCTGAAATACTGCCTAGCATTGGGCACCAAACTTTAAAAAATATCTGGAACACTTGGAGGAAACAGAAGTAGACCAAGAACAGTAAGACTAAACTCTGTCCTAGAAAATATGGTGCTTGAAGAAAGTTCGGAGGGATGAAACTTGTATAAAGAGAAGAGAATGAGAGAATAGAGTACATATGAAAGACATGACTGCAGCCTTCAAATATGAAACAGGTAACCATAAAGACTAATGGAAAGTTTTTCTTCCTTTCCACACCAGGTTGAGGGAGGAAGACAGGATATTTTGATTAATGGGAGAAAAACTTCCTAATGATAAGGATCAGAAGAGACATAAAATATTTCCAGTGCGGCACATAGAGCTCAAGAATAAGATAAACAGCTGTAAAAAAATGTTTTAGTAATAGTTGATTGGAGAGGGAAACAGAAAACTCCAGTCTTCCAGTCAACGCATTTGTGCTTCTTGAGTGAAATGAGTTGAATAAACATTAACAGCTAACTCTAAAACGCAGAGATCATAACACTGCACAGACGCTATGGGCACAGTGCTGTCATTTCTCCAGCTATGGCTTAACACACTGCTGTAGTAACTTTTGCAAATCATTATTCATATAGCTGGAAAACAGGAAACACAGTGGGGCTGCACCACCAAATAATTCAAAGCAGAAGTACTACCGAGGTACTCTCTGGAGCAAGAATTCTGTCTCCTCCTCACCTATACAGTATCATGTATGCTCTGGTGCCATTTAATGACAATAATTGATCTTATTGCCTGACCAAGCAAAGGCCTTGGCCTTTTCTGTTCCCTTCATTCACAATGATCTTTAACCTTCCTTAACTCTTCCTTCAGCATCCTGGGGGTCCAGCATCCATAACATTCTCCTCTTCATTAGCGTCACCTGTAGCTCACGGACCATTGCATACCAGTAAACTAGATGATGCCAGTTTACTCTGCAAACATATTCAGGCACTGAAATTCAGCAGCTGAATTTTTCATACTGCTAAACAGTTAAAACAACCTCAGAACAACTTTGGTCAGGCAACTTCTTCTCTCCCATACAACTCAGGCACAGCTTGGGAAATGCTGTGGGACAAACACCATGCCCAACAGGCAACTTCAACCCACCTCCTGTGTCCAGGAGGCAAAGAGAGCTTAATGGTGAGGACATGGGTCATCTCATATCAACTGGCCTCGGTGTTAGAGAGCAATGAGGCAAACTTAATGTACTACTACAGCCATACCCATTGTACTGTTAGGCTCCAAGTAAGGAAATAATTATTAATGATTAATTAAGCACTTAATCATTATTAATGGCAGCTAGAATAGAAGCTGTTGCACTCAGCAACCATTAATAAACAGACAGAAATGGTACTTTCTCTCTGTTGCTTCAGGAGAGGACTCTTCAGGATGAAGTAATTCTCATCAGTTCTCATGTACACCTGGGTTCTCACCACAGAAGGAAGAAAAAGCCAGTGGTTGCAACTCTGTCTTGGATAGTTAGGAACTCTCTACTCATACAAACAATGTCTAGCTGATACAACTACTCTAATCTAAGTAAAAATCAAGTATTTTCAGTCATAAAAATGTTAAACAGATATAGAAAAGCAATTAAACCAGTTCACTCAATCAATAGTATAAAATATTGAAAAATAGAAAATATAATTTTAGAGTCTGAATGTCTGATTTGAACCAACACAGCCCAAGATATTCCAGATAAAACTGATATTACATAAACACAATTATGCCTTTTACTTTAAGAAATGGTTTGAGTTAAAGGTGAAATGGCAATGCTCGCTCCAAGTTTCCCTAGGATTTTTTTTAAGTCATATGCTTTACTTCACATAAGGTTTCTTGTGTTGAATTGTACTATACCTGTTTAATCAAGTGGCGGTGTACTCTGTGATAAATTAAACAGACATTTATCAAAGGTAAGCTGACAAGTTTAAATGTCAAACATAAGCACTGTGAGACAAGTACAAATAGTTTCTATCTGTAGGTTACATATCCAAATCACTGGATTGATATTTTAATTAACTTCTGCGCAATAAAGAATGTTTGCTTCTGAATTACTGAAGAACATTTCCTGAGAGAGGAAGATAGAAAATGTCACGCAATATATTTTAAGCAGTGTTTACATATAAATAAAAATTGAAAATCCTTCTCCCATACGACACAGGCAAGAAAGAGACAAATATTGTTTAGAAACATAAATCTTGAGATCAAGATTTAAAGTCAAATTAAACAAACGAGTTCCATCAGACAGAGGCATAATACATGGTTAGAGTGGTTTTCATAACTATATCTCATTTTATTCTTAATACATCAAATTATTTAAATTTACAAAATGTAACCACCTCAGGTTCTGAGGGAATTTTGAGGAAGCCTAAAAGATGGAGACACACAATAGCAAGTGCTAAACCCAAATGCATCTCTGGTAGGAACAAAATAGTTAATACACTTCTCTCATTTCTTAAACCCATCTAGTCTTTTTGCTCTACCAACAGCAATTCTTAAGGCAACAAGCTGGGAAATAGAAGCAAGTTGCAAAGCCACAGGAGCACAATGCTAACTGCCTTCTCATCAACGCTTCACCTTTCAAACCACTGAAGCATTTGGACTCTTAAAATGCTAATAAAAACTAAAAGGTTTTACTCACAGTTAAAACCAGGTTGAATAGTTCTTCCAGCTTCAAGACTGTTTATTGTGATCTGAAAGATGATGTGCAGCAGCAGAAATGATAGACTGGTGAAACACAGAGATTTTAATAATCGTCCTGTATGCCCTAAAAGACAAAATATACATACATATAGTTGGTGAATTTCTAAACATTGCTTGAAGATTTGCAGTATAAAACCAGTAAAAATACCCTGAACAAGAACATTTCTGCAAGGCAGTTCCACATTACTCACGATTGCTCCTTAATGATCAACATCATAGCAAATAACATGCATAAATTATAGTGTCTTTGAGCACACTTTAATCACAGACCACAATGCTTGTTATTACTAATGCTTCCATTTTGGATTAAAGTAAAAAAAGTTTATCATGTCTCCAGATAGAAATTTTACTTCAATAATAACATCACAATGCTTATCTCCACATTACCTGGTACAAAGACAAAATATGGATGATACTTCTAATCTTGAGGAAATAAAAACCTGTCGATCTAATTACTTTCTCCAAAACAAATTACATGGGAGGGAGGATAGCAACACAAAATCATCAGTCTGGCTCAGGAGTAGAGACATACTTTCAAATGAATGCTTTGTGCAGACTGTTCTCTTTCTATTTCTTTAGAAGTTTTTGAAAATAATTTTCAGTACACACTGAAGAATCCTGTGCTAGACACACTTGGTCATAGTTCCTCTATGTTTTATTGGATACCTATAGCCAAAAGCCAATAGACAATGTTTGACGAAGACTTAGAAAGTGCCTTATAAGTTCTCTACAAAACACGCAGCCAAACTTACAAGGTATGAATAAAGTAAACCATTAGTACTTCAAAAAATATGCAACTTTAAGACTAAGCTGTACTGGTGATAAAAGACAACATTAAATATCACCCTAACTGACCTATCTGCAGTAAAGGTTCTATTTTCAAAGAATTTTATAGCTAGATTTTGCACAACCTGCTTCATATTTGAGGGTTATTTTTTATTTACAAATTTAAAAAAACCCACCACAGACAAAATTCTTACCCAAGGTTACAAATAAAGCCAAGGCTATAGAGGGCAGAACTGGCTGAGTATACCTGTGAAAGGTTCACTCGACATGCAGTCCTTATTCTGAGTGTGTCTGTTACGAGCAACTACTAGAAAGAAGACAATGGTTCAAATTCTGTATCTAGCCAGTAAATTAGCTTTTTGCTTTATATTTGTTAAAGTACAAGCGTGTCGTCAAATGCCAGAATGGCAGTTTATAAAACAAAGAATCAGATAAACATGATTCAACAATTTTTAAAAAGTTCTGGACCATCCCACTCTGTCAGACTCAAAACTTCTGTTATACAATCATTATCTTGACTGCAATTTTTGAATACCGAATGCCTGTAATGAACTTCACTATTTTTTTAAATAAAGAGATTAAACAATTCAAAGAAAATTAAAAATGGCAAAAGCAAGCTTACATATGAATTTCTGTGAGCTGAAAAGGAAGCTACACTTACTAGAGACATGTTTTGTATGACCTGTTCACTAGTCTTTACTGGTAAGACACCAGGGTCCACACAGAAAGCACAATCTGGGCTGCAGAGCATTAGGAAAAAAAATAAAGACTAGATTTTAAATTCTTTGGATCAGAGGTCATTTTTTGTTCCTCTCTGCAGAAGCTGACCTAGTGTCCTGGCTTAGGTCATAAATAACAAAATAGCTCATCTTTTCAAAATCATCAGAAGAATTAATATGTGACAAGATACATGGTATTGAATCATTTGTTAAATGTGAAGTCATATGCAATGCGATCCAAGGACTGATAGCTTTTAAAAATTTTTGGCAAGTTTCAATAACTGGTGGTTTGCTCCTGCATTATCATATCCCATGTTCATGGTATTAACAGAGCTGCACATTCAGAATATACTAAAAAGTTACATATCTCAAAGCTGGAGACAGTTTGACAACACAAACTCCACGGATTTAAACGTTGTATTTAAATGTACAGATTTTAAAGACAGTCTGGTGATTTCTGAAGTTCTGAGTCACAAACTTTCCTTAGTGCCTGGGAGATAACAATTCAATAGATATTAAGCACTGAATTTTTCACATGGAAGTGGATTTGGAAGTTTTTTGACAGAATTGTTTCAGTCAGCCTCCAAAGGAAAAAAAATACAATACAATTAGCCAATACACATTCATTTCCCAAACTGTTTCCACATAAATAAATAAAATTATTAAAAATCTTTGGTCCATTTTTCAATATTTCAAATGCATATCTCTCAAAAATATATCTTAATTTTAAACTTCATTTTTTAAAGTTTGAAAACATATTTGAATTGTAGATTGAAAAAAGCATTTCTTTAACAAAGCCTTAACTTTTGTGATTGTCTTCCTTTTAAGAACTGTAGAAAATGTTGAAAGCATATTTTTTGAAATGTTGGGAAATGATTTCCTTCTGCACAAAGCTAGGGAAAATTTTAAAGGAGTTTTAACATCAGTTAAAATATGTAAATACATATTTTATGGTAAATACAGCAGGGGAAACACACAGCTGGAAGGCAGCTAGACATGTGGGGAGCAGGTTACAGCATTCCTCAAGGGCTGCTCCCTTCATGGCCGCTGGTGGGACAGGACCACCATCAGATCCTACTGAGCAGGAGCCCTTTGCCTGCACTGCATTCACCTGTGCAAGTAGAAACTATACAGAAGTATTTGGAGAAAAGTGTGAAATACTATGCCCCTGATTTCAAACATTTTGGAGATATATCAACAACTTGGGAGAAATAGGAGTGCTAAAAATCTGTGAATTACTGGTTACATAATTTATGCCAAGGAAGAAGTGACAGATTTGGATAAGGGATGAGTTTCAATTTATATTGGGGTTTGGATAAACCCATTTGATTGTACTTTTACTTACATTTTTTTCTTTCTACTGGAAACTTAGTTCTGAATTACACAAAGAAAAAATTAACTGTATGTGTACAGAACTGACATGGTAAGAAAAGAGACAACTGAAAATCAACGTGTGAAATAGAACAGAGCTTCTTTCAATGAGGAAGAAAGATTTTTGTCATCCTTCTTTAATATTTATTTATTCTAATTCACTCATGGTGAATCCTTTTGCTAAAACATAACGTAACCTTGCAGTTGCCCTAACGTGAAAGACTTTTGGACATTAACAGAAGCTGACTGTCCCACTGAGAAGGAAATACATACTGTTTGGAAAGCTCCATGGAGAGAACAGACACATGAGGAAACATTGTCCCAGCCCACACCAGGAATCACAACACTGATTCCTTCATTTTTGTCTTCGAGGAGTAGACTCACATATGTCCATAAAGACTAAAATAAGACAAATCTTCTGGAAAAAATATCTGGGTTTGTAGCTTGAGAGATGGGTTCTGATTTTAAATACCCAGCATGGTGCCACCATCTTCTCCAAATTGTGGTGGATGGAAAGGAAAGAGCAAATTTGCCTCAGAACTAGCCTGAAAGACTAAGAGAAGCGTGTTTGCTTTCAGGTGTGCTGTGTCATTCTTAATGGTACCCAGAGAGACCGAAACCTGGCATGTGGCTCTAGAAATGTACCCTGGTGTGTCTCGGAAACATATAGGGAGGTTGTTCCAGCCTCCATGTCCCTTCAGAAGGCTCCTGGGAAAGGGCTTTCTCCCCTCTGATCAAGCTTGCAGGAAGCCAGTCAGGATGCAAAGGCTTCACTACCCTCTTTCTTTCCAGCCCAGCTGCAACATTAAACTGGACTCAAGAGGGCCAAAAGCTTTTCACACATGGCAGAGGAATCCATTTCTTATTTTTCAAAGGTAATTCAGCCAAGAGCTGGATTAGTGATGGCACTTGCCCCCCAGCCACAGGCATGTAACCTCAGTACAACTATTTGAACGTGTCTGCCATGGATGGCTGCCTTCAACAAGCACATGCATCTCTTGACTGCCTACATCATGATTGTATGCAAAGGTGAAGCCTGCTGCTCACATTGTTTCCAGTGCAGAAAAACAGTACATTCATGTTTAGACAGGCAGTCCTGTGATCTTTTCTGCTAGTCCTTTCCCTAAAATGGCAGGGTATGACAGAATTAAATTTTTTTGTATGCCTGCAACTTCATAAGAACTTCTTGCAAAAGGGTGTGCTAATAGGTCGTTGAATAACTGAATGGCCAATCCTCATTAAGACCTGCTTTGAAACATATATTAGTTTTTACAATATAATATGACCAAGAGCCTTAGGCTACTGCAAAGAATCTAACATACTACATCATATCATGTCATATCATATTTCCAGTTGCTTGCAAGTTGCATTTTCATTCCACACAATTCTCTTTTATCTTTCTGAACTATTGGATTGGAACTATTGAACTATTTTGGACTCAACAAAAAAATTGTTGAGTCTCTAACAAAGTTAATAATACTGCTAACAATTTATCCTGATTTTTCAGTAAGCAGTACTAAGTATCTATATGCAGACAGTGATAAGTTCAAAGGGTCAGTATCTGTTCTGCATGTCATAATGATATCAGGAAAGGGAAAACAGAGGAGGAAAATAACAGATTCTAAAAATAAATTTAAGACCATTTACTAGTCCAACAGTGTAATTCCTTCATCATGAGCATATGTATGCTGCATGGTTTCACCTAAAGAGTAGATTTAAGAGCGTTTGGGTATCTTATTTGAAGCTTTTATTACTTTGCACTGGAATTTTTTTTTAAATGTATGTTAGTATTGCATTTTCTGAAGTCAGTTGGGTTTTTGGAAAATTCTAACATCTCTTTAGTCATACATTGTACCCCAAACTGCTGCAACACTTTCAATTCCACTTCAACTGTTTTGCCTGGGGTTTTTTTCACACACTTTTTATTCGGTTCACAGCAGATGAAAAGCCAAAGCACAAGTCATTTTTCACATAACCTTTGATAGCACACTCTGAGTGATAAATATTAATATGCATTTATCTCCTGAACTAGTGACACTTCAGTTAATAAAGATACTCTATTACAGCCACTCAGGATTTATTTTTTAATAAACCACTCCATCAGTAAGTGACAAACTTAAAACAAAAGAGCTCTGGGGATGATGCTTGGTTGCAGTAAACTTCTACAGCACAAATAGGGTCAGTCCCACAGAATTTATTTCAGCTAGAAATCTTAAAATCTTAACTTCATGATATTCCATCAGGAAACCTAGCATCACCTCAGAGCCTAGCTGAAACCAGGGTCCTGAGACTTTAAACTCCTGCTTAATGGTTCCAAATAGGAGTTTGTCAACATCATGTATACTGTAGATCAGGGCAGCTAGGGACAGGAAGTTAAGAAAACACTTAATTCAAAACATTTGTCCTTTGGAAAATCTGAAAGTTTGGGGATCATACAATCTACAAGAAAAAAAAATCAAAACATCATAATTTCCCAAATAAAAGAAAACCCACCCTTTGTCATCTCTGTTTTAAATGCATCAAGATATCACAACTCTCTGAGACAAAAGAATGAAAAGGGTTCTGATTTGAAGTTGGCTTCTGCCAAAATTTCAGAGCTGATTAAAAAATAGAGTGGGATCCAGCTAATCACTGAGTCCAGCATGAACATCTGTCACTTTGGCCACAAGTATCAAACACTGATTCACACATTTAAACATGTGCACAGATGGAAGTTTATAAGTGCTGATATTTTCATCTTCCACTTGACAGGAAAACCTTGTATGTCAGTATGGGCAATCAGCAACATTGAAGAATATGGGCCAGTTCCCTTTCATCAGTACTACTGCACACTAATTGACACTTAACACATCAGGACACCTCCCAATAACCATGGAAGACAAAGAAAGGTTCAAGTACAAGTTCTAAATTCAGTTGAGATTTTCAGTGATGACTACAGGGTTAAACTTGCAAGGCACAAAGCAATTTAGTCCTATCCAAGAAAGTACTTAAGCACGTGCAGATCTTGGAGCACGTTAGCAGGGACCAAAGGGCTCTCAATGTTGTATAAAAGGTTCATAAAAGACCGACTGCTTCACTGTTAGGGTATTGATACTCTATGTGACCCAGCCTTAAAGCTTGCAAGTCAGAGAAAGTTAAACCCTTTTAGATACCTCCACATTATCCACTGTTCAAATTGGTGCTCTGAATAGGTTCATTTTCTCTACTTCTCCTTACAGAAGCAATGTGTACTTAAGTCTGAGTGTGCAGGGTAGGCATAACCTCAGTGTTTCCAACTCTTCCCTGTGCACTTCTGGAGGTGCAGAGAGACAATGAGCTCCAGTTTCAGGTGCTGTAAGAACAATGCTAAATCTTTGCTAGTACCAGTTATATCTATTATTAAACTACCTTTCCTAGATTCAAAGTATCTGTAGTATTTCTACATGCATAGTACAGCTATACTTAGAGGCTTGGCCTCTTGAGTGCTGAAATGCAACGAGACAAATCAATGAACAAGGGATAGAGGAAGGCAGTTGTTTTCGAAGGACAATAGTAAGAGTAAAATTTGATTATGACATGCCTTGTACACTGTCTGTTGTGCAACGACAAGCCAGATATATCCACCAAGTAAAGTACCTGCATATTGGCTCCTATTGACTAAGTCTTACATGTACTTCTTGAGTAGACGCAAAAAAGACAATGCTTAAATCACCCTGAAGCTGCCAGGAATTATTTTAAAGGTTAAAAAAGTGTGGTCATTTTCTACCTGAAATAAAAACAAAACATACTTTCTTCTTTCTTGAAAGCACTGCCATACTTCCACTGCACAGTAAGCGTAATTATCAGTACATCTATATTTAGCTTAATAGAAAATGCATTTTCTTTTCCAAAGAGTATCTTACATCTCAACATCATCTTCTACCCAGAGGATCTGAGCTTACTAGAGTAAGGAGTAACCGTGGGCAGACATTACCACTGCAGAAATACAAAACCACTTGGTCCACACATTGGATTTCCAGCAGCAAGACAAAAATAGAGAGCAATTAAATAATACCATGGCCTATTCTACACCTGCCCAGGCCCAAGGCTTAAAATATGTATCCACATTTCCTGCTATTATTTTTAGCTATGTTTATAGCTATGTGCTCAAGCATCCACAGTGAAATCCAGACCAGAGAAGTACCAGATTTCAGATTCAGAATTTCCAGAAAGTTTCCCAATGTTTGAACAGTTTTGTCCATGCTTTCTTGAACATGCTGATTATTCTGTATGTAGCCAAACGTCACAGAATCACAGAATGTTAGGAGTTGGAAGGGACCTTGAAAGATCATCCAGTTCAACCCCCCTGCCAGAGCAGGATCACCTAGACTAGGTCACACAGGAACACAATCTACAACTGTTCCCAATAGAAAAATTCTATAATATATTTACAAGAAAATGCATGATTCCTTAATTTCAAGTAACTTTTTGTACTATAATGTATTCCTTTGCATTTCAAATTACATTATTTCTTAGATCATAAAAACACAAGAATTTGTAACAGTTTATCACAAAATACTTAATTACCTAAAAATTTTACATTATTTTTTAAAGCAAAATAAGACACATTCTTCCAGGATGTGTATCTGCAGGTAAACTGCATGTTCCTCTGTATTCTTTCTTATAATGTATTTCCTTACATGTATCTTTCTGTTTCTCTCTCTTTTAAAAACACTAAGAGCTCTAAGAAGGGAAAAAAAGTCAGTTTAGAGATAGACACTTTCATCACAGGGATGCCAACCAGACTTGGGTAAACACAGTAAAAAATGTTGTGTAATTAAAAAAAAAAATAAAAAAGGTTTAGAAACGAAAACATTAAAAAGTGCTGCATAGGATAATAAATACCTACTTACTCTAGCTTCTTGCAGGATTTCCTGTTTTTCCTAGAAGTTTTCATGCCCAGAATACTACTAGAACTGAGCTGTATCCTCCGCATCAATAGACAATGCCATCGTTCAAGCTAGTCATAATCTCTGACTAGCAAGTTTACACAGGCAATTTACCCATTTTGTTAACAAAATATTTGGTCAGACAAGAGTCAGAACTTAACCATTCATTTTTTTACTTTCCAGATGATACTCTTAAGCTTTCAAAGCAAACAACAGCTACTTGATGTCTGCTTCTTAGTTTGACAGGTGACTGTACCAAGCTAAATACAGGAAATAAATATAATCTGAGATACTAGTGCATATGCACACTGAGCAATTTTAAGCCAGAGCTGTTCTTTCACAAGAGGATTTGAGGCCTTTAATAGAGAGTTCCAGTTACTTCCGTTGAGCGACCAGACTCTCCATGCTTGCTACTAACAGATAATATTTATTTGAACTGAAATTAATCCAGCCATTATTATCTGTTAGAAGCAGTGCTTGCAACTTACTTTGCTCATTCCTCTGGCATGGTCATAAAGAGCAGGTAACTCGACCCAGTAATCCTTCACCAACAGTGTGCCCAAACAACTCTCAAGTAATGGGAGATGACAGCAGGTCATGTGCTACAGAGTTCAAACACATTTTTAAAAAATCTATACTTACTAGGAGGTAAATAACTTTTCCCACTGAATACCTACCCCTAACCACACATGTTCATAAACAGCAAACAAATTTGTTGCAAGGCAGAGTGAGAAGGGAAGGCTAGAAGGCTATGTAAATAAGACTAATACATGTGTTTTCACATGGGAGTAAGTGTGTACTGAACTCACAGTGGAAGCTGAGCTATGAATTTCTACCCTTGGCAAAACTTTCTCAAGAAGCTCTAGAGGCTGCCTCAGCTCAGGAAGAAGTCTTGACCTAGAAGAACATGACTCAGTTGAAGAGCTCCTGAGCTGAAATGCACTGACATTTCAACTTCAACTCTGCATTTCAAGAATGCGAATGATCTGAACTGCTAAGCCCCCTTTCTCTACATAGACCTGAAGTAACCTATGTAAGGGCATTGCTTCATTCCCTCTTTATTAGAGGTGCTTAGGGAAGAAGAAAGACAAGATGGAAAAGCAAATTATGTATGGAAGAAATTGGGTTCTAAAAGTTTTCTGGTGTTTGAAAAATATACTCTGATGCTAGTATGCTATACAACAATGAAACTTTCTTCTTTCTGAAAAAAATATTATTACTCTTAATAACCTATTCTAATGGGCAAATGATAGAGGACCAGATAGCTTCCTATAAACATTAGTAGTATGCTTTCACCAAAATCAGGTGGTTTTCTAAAGAAACAAAAATACAAACTTCCCAAGAGACTATGTTGTATATTCTGTAAAATTCTGTAGAGAAATAGATTACAGGAAGTCAGAGAACCACAGACCAATAAATCTGACTTGCACGCTTGGCAAATTGGTGAAAAGTATAACACAGTTAGGTAAGGAACATGCACTGAGGAGGAGTTCAGGCGGATGGTCATGCCTAGCAGATCTTAGAAATATTCATGGAAACCACAAAATATTTGTATAATGATATTTTAGATGACACAGCAAACTTAGTTTTCAAGAAACTTCTGGTGAGTATTTCAGAAGAACAAACTTCTGTCAAAGGCTCTTACAGGAAATGATCTATATTATCACTATTATATCAATTCTACATGTGCATACAACAGTTCTCCCCTCTTAATTTCTCTGTATGTAAAAGCCTACCTGTAATACTGTCTATCATATTCCAGGTAGATCAGAAAAAGAAGTTTTCCACAAATAATCCATCATTTTTAACTCCGAAATGTTTACTATGAAGTTTCCCTGATAAGCCTACAGGTCAAGACCATAAACAAGTCATTACATTTCCGCATAATGATACCTGTCATATTTTTGGACAACAACTGCAGAGACAAGCAAACAGTTAATTTTCATGCAGTTATATGCAGCTTGTGTTTTACACAGTGGAAAAAGGTGGTGAGCACTATAGTAAGTCAAGTCCTTGCTAGTAAAGTGTCTTTCAGATAAGTGGATAGTTGAGTAATGAATGACCAGTGATGCCTTTCCTTCCTAGGATGGTTGCTACCACAGGTCAGGCAATTGGTGGCAGCAGTCCAAATACTTATAGACTAAAAGATAGAAACCATACCAGGTATCGACACTCCAAAATCTTAAATTGCTTCTGTGAACAAAATAAATGGTTGATACTATGAATGCAAGTAAGGACAGGTCAAGCGTTGCGTATAAGCGCACAAATCTGGGAGAGAGAAATTTACTCACCATTTTTTAATTACTCTCTTAATGTAAAGGCTATGAACAGAGACACAGATTTAACAAGTCCAAGACTAGAAACAGGAAAATTTCCCTCTGAATTTTTAGAATTACTTTTAAGCAGCTGGAAGAAGTTCAATTTCTGATGAAACAAAAAATTGTGAAAAGTAAACTAAAAAGAGGGAGATGTCAAGAGGAAAAAAAAACAACAAACCCAACAGTGGAACTGGCTAGTAATCTGGAATCTCCATCATCCTACAGTCCACTGTTAAATATTAAAAACTGTGAACATAAAAGAAGATAAGAACATCTCTGTCTACATTGGTGCAAACCAAAAGTCCATTTTCACCAGTAATCAGTAGCAGTCATAAGCAGATATCGAGGGAAGCATACAAGAAGATTAATACTGCCTACAAGTTTCTAACCTTTTTCAGGTTCTGCTTGAACTAGATCTGTTTGGTAAACTTCTCTTCCATGAACTTTCCCAGCCACACAAATTCTCAGCATACGCAATATCCTGCACCAGGAATTGCCATAAGTCAACTGCTCACTGTATGAACATCCTTTTCTTGTTCCCTGTTCTCACAGTAAGAGAAAAAGAGAACAATTGGTCACTACCCATCCTTTCTCCATCACTTCTGATTTTGAACCTTTCAACCAGTCTTTCACTTACATCTTTTCCCAGAAAGAGTCCTATCAGACTTAGCTGTTTCTCAGACACAGCTGCACATACTGTAGTCATGCCCATCAACCATCTCTTCTCCAGTTCTTCAACGCTCCCTTTAGGGCAGGGCATCACTACCACTACAAAACATGGACATATTATGGCTTTATATAGCAGCACAATGTTGTTCCATTTAAATCTGTTTCATTCCTTTATGTTCACATTTCTGTTTCATTCTGTTTCATTCCTTTACATTCACATTTCAGAGCCTCCTCTGCTGAGGCTCTGAACTAATGTTTCCATGAATGCACATATCACGTGCCCTGGATTGCATTCCTAAGGGACAACGCCAGCTCAGTGACCAGTGTTTTATGTGTGAATTTTGTTAAACTTTACCTTTATATATGTTTGTCCCACAAGAACATAAGTGGAGTAAAAGGAAACAGTGCATTCACTGGCTGAAGGGATCATCTTTTCTCCTCAGAGATGCAGCTGAATTTCTGAAGGTTACCAGATGTATGCCCTTTTAAACATGTGATATTTATTTGGAAATTCCAACAATCTCCACTACGGGAAACAGCCTTCAAAATTCTCTTGTCAGATCAGACAATTTCAAAGACTGTAAGTTTTATCTGCTTGCTTCTGAATAAATCAATTCCCTCAAAACACAATTAATCTGTTCTAGTGCCTGGAATGGATAGTAAGAAAGATTGCTTAACGGTGAATTAGGTTTGTCCTAGACCAACTTATTTCATCCACACATCAAAAACTACCTGAAGGGAAATACGTGCAGTCTTCAAAGATAAATACTTGAGTTCTTCTCTGTAGCCCTGTGGGATTTTATCCAGGTTTTTTCAAAACAGCTATATTTCTCCATTAAGAATAAGCAATTACCAAGCATTCACTGCAAGACATTGGCTGAGTAGCGCTCATGTCCAACTAGATCTAATATACCTGGCATTTTGTCCTCTGGAGTAGACATAAAAGGATCAGTAGTTTCATTCTTTCACGTACAGCAAAAATTATGGGGATCCTGCAGCCAAATGTAGTAAAACTGCTTAAACACTGAAGCTGAATTTGGCACCTGCGCTCTGCACACATGTAGTCCAACTGTTGTCCAAGCAGCGTTTCAGGATCCAAGAGGCCTCTGGAGTGGTATATGAGACATCACTGCGATTCAGCTGGGATTTCTCACACATCTGTCTTTCTGGTAGAAGGATTTGGAATCATCCCCTGGACAACAGTAGGGCCAACGGGACAACAACCTGAGACAGCTCTTGCAGGAAGCACTGGAATAGAGGACTGCACTATTTACACCTCTTCTTGTGGATGCCTGTTAGAAAGAGTTGCTTCTTGAGCACTTTTAAATACTTTTTGCTGTGGTAGGAGATCTAGATTTGGACAAAAACGTCCATATGTACAGAGAGGAACAATACAGAAATGGTATGTAAGATGATGGATTGGAATATATGTACTACCATGTTTCACAGGTTTTAGCATTCTGCAAAGGAAGGAAGTGCAACAGAATAGCTCGCTATTTTCTCAGCCTGGATTTTTAAGTTATTACTGATGTTGCTTTTGCAAAAAAACAAACCAAACCAAAACAAAAACACAACAAGAAAGAGAACATTGAGAAGCATAAAGTGGAGGATATAAGGGATGAAGGTATTCCTGTGCTCTTTTACAACTAATAAGAGTAGGGTCTCAGTTCTTTACCATGGAGAGTGACCTACAAGTCTCAATATGCTGAAAGGACTAGAAAAGTCATCTCTACTGTTCTCTGAGACTATGCAAGAAGAGGAGACAAGTATATCTTTAAAGACTACTAAAGTGGTTTTAATCACCCACAAGGCTATTAACAGTCAAAGAGGCTTCGGCACTGTTAAATATCAGCTCAAAGCTGCAAAAGTGCCCCAAAGAGTCCTGTGATCCTGCACTTTGTGCCTTTTGTTGAACATTAAAGGACACTAGGTGTTTATAGCACAGTCTTCAAAAGTCCCTGAGAACCTGAGCTTGGGTGCAGAGAATACATCTCTCCTATCTCTGCAATTCTAAAAAGACAAGCAATCAAAGAAGAATTAATTTGTGTCTGTCATACCTGGAGATTCAAGTGTGAAAGACAAGAAAACTCTTTTTTGGCTACATGACCTCTAAATGTCCTCTAAGTCACTGACATCACTGAAGTAGCAAAGTGTCTAACCTGCACTTAGCATAATCTCATTATCATGAAAACTGTTATAACTTTTCTGGAAATAATAAAAATTTGCCTGAAAAATACTAAAACCAGGTTTTTTTATGATAAGGAGAGAATTAATACATTTCTAACATTAAAGAAATTGAAACATGTAACATGTTCCCTTGCATATAGATTGGTCTTTACTTTTGAATAACCTCAAAAATATTGCTACAAAATAAGAAACAAAGCTTGCTTTTGAAATTATTATGGAGACAAGAACGGACATATTTCAGTTTAGCATACATGTATACATACAGGAGTACACAACATATACCGGCCATGTAAATATATGCTAAACAGAATCTTTTCTCAGCTCACAGCAGAGTTAATAGTCTCACTTGTATGAAAGGCAACATGTAACATCTATTTTGTAATCTAGAATCAGCCTGATAAGAAAACATTAGTGCTTCGACAGTTCCAGTATGGCATATAATGAACACTGGGAAAGATTTGCTTCATGCAGCATTATCTCTATACCAAAACCAGAACAAAATGTAAATGTCATCTGGCTACATTCCATGTTAATATGCATAACCTAAAACTACTTAAAAATTTAGTATTATTTTAAAATCATTTGCTGGTTTCCATTTTCTCATACATAATGCTTTGCCATTTGACTGCAATACTAAAGTAGAACTGTGTAATTTACAAAGAAGCAGTTCAAATTCCAAAACGGTGTGTTACTGAGTGTGTTATAGAGTGAAGTGTCAAAAAAAAAAATCATACTTCCATGAATTCTGTAGGATTATTACAATTCAAGAATTGTTTGACTATGAAATGCAATAAGAAAGAGAAAAATGTATATTTGATGCTCCAGCATCCCAACTAAAACACTGGAGTCCAGTGTTAAAACATTGCCATATACCTTACAAATACATGCTCCTGGTATAAAACACATCTGTATTCAGTACAGAGACAGTAGCCTAAGCTATTTTCCAGTCAAACTCAGACATTTCTTAGCGTACAACATACTAAAAATATTTAGTATGAAGCGATGTTCACAAAGCTCACAAAAGTGGAAGTCTGATTCTATTTTTGATTGCCAACGTTCAATAACTCAGGCTGAAATTCAAGTTGCTAAAGGAACTTTTACTTTTACAACATTTGGCAAGAGGGATGAAATGCCACTGTTCAGCTCAAGAATTCAAAAATACAATTATTTAGTTTGAATTTACCAAAGCTCAGGTATTTTCTTTGTATTTTTTTTCAACATATCAAAGTGAAGAATTTTCACTTCAGCAAATGCCAACATTTCCTTACAAAAAAGGCATGACTTTGTTGCAGCACATAATCCTCCTTTAAAAGCACATCCAAATTAATAACAGTTCACCAGGAATTTTTCATAGAAAGTTATGAAATCACAAAAAGAGAAAGGATGTTGGAGTGTCGTGGTTTAGGGCTGGGCCGGCCA
>NW_010176385.1:0-1681 GCF_000695765.1 Mesitornis unicolor | reverse complement strand
CCCCTACACTGCTCTCTAATAGGTCATTAGAATTAATTAGAATTAATTTCAGAATTAATATTTCTGAAAAATATCAAACATCTGTGAAGCTCTTGCATGGGAGAATGATGACTTCACAGCTTTTCCTGTGCTATGAGGGATGCAGCCCCTGCCCATGGCCGCAGGTTCCCCACTCCTGCCCTGAGTGGTCATGGGCCTTGGAGCAGCTTGGGCTCTGCTCAACGCTTTGCAAGATTCCCTGCAGCATCTCTTGCCCCGAGAGTGGAATTTATTCCTCAGCTGGAGATAGAAAAGAGACAACCTCTTTCCTGGCGGGTTGTATCACACCACATTTCCACCCACGAAACAACACCCACATTGTTTGGAAGAAAAATAAACTGAGAGGCTTCTTCCCCAGGCTTTCAAAGAAAATCTATTGTAGATCCACTTGTCTCAGTCTGTCTCTAGGAAATTCTGGAGGCTCAAAAGATTCACCACGGGTCCTGTCCCAGCCTGGAATTGAAGTGGTGCTGCAGGGAACTATTATTTTTTTGTATAAGATTCACAGCATGGTGGTGGAGTTCGCAAAGCCCCCATTTTCCTCTCTTCCTTAAGTGAAGCTGTAGCTTTATGCCTTGCACAATACCCAGCCTCCTTGAGCTCAAAAACATGTTCTAAGTCCTAAATTGCAATGGAGAAGACATGAAATGCTGCTGTTCCTGGGAGTAGCCAGCTATTTGAGATGTTGAAGTTGAGGCAAAATCCTCTACAATTTTTGTAGATCGCATGGCATTTCTTCTGAGACCAACCTCAGGGTAGCTGCAGCAGACTTGTGCTCAGAGTCACAAACCTTTTGGGTTTCAACCCCTTGCATTGAAACGTGGTTTAGATGGCAGAGCCTGGCTATCAGCAGCAGTAAATGTTCAAAATTCATGAGATTATCGGGTTTTTTGAAAATTATCCAATATGTAAATTACATGTCAGAGGGAAAGGGAAAGGGAAAGGGAAAGGGAAAGGGAAAGGGAAAGGGAAAGGGAAAGGGAAATTTTTTGGGAAAGAGCTGGTCGGCAATGGCTAATTTAATATCTATTTAAGGCCAAATGATGCTGCAAGGGGCTGTGACTTTGCTCTTTTGCTCTTTCAGGACTTTGGCTCTCTTGTAATTGCTTTTATATAGATGTTTTGTCTATGTGAACAACATTACTTCTCGAAAAAACAGCTTTTATTTCTCGTTAGAGACTAAAACCAGTAAAAAAGCACTAACTGCATCTCCCCAAAGAGCTGGAATTAACACTCTGGGTCTCTTGTGTTTGGTTCCAGGAGGGCTGCACTCCTAAGGGGCTACGGGCCCGTGGTTGGAGGCGAGATGAATCCAGTGTCCCTGGCAGCGGTCGGGTCAAGCCCACGCAGAGAAGCACCCAGCCCACATCTCTCCGGTCGCAGCTGGTGCCGCTGGTGCCTGTCAGGGCATCACCATCGTCTCGCTGGGCTTTTTCTCTTCAAAGCACCCGAGATGACGCCAGGGTCCTCGGCACCACAGCCCGCCAGGGAGATGCTTGACGGCGCCGAGGACAAGGCCCAGGCTGAAGGAGCGGGATCCGAATCGAGGACCACCCCGGAGGAGGGGTGCAAATCCCATCCCCGTCCTCCCCACCGGGGCAGCGTAGCCCCGGCGCCCACCCGCGGAGGCGCGGGCGCGTCC
>NW_010176384.1:0-16572 GCF_000695765.1 Mesitornis unicolor | reverse complement strand
ATATATATATATACACACACACACATAAATAAAAATATATGTATGTATAAAATTTAAATCTGGTTAGTCTTCTTAATCATGAGGCTGACATTGAGTTGGAGATGAATTAGTATATCGATAGTTTCTTTTGTATGTCAGTAATACTGAATGCAAACATAAGATTACAAAGTTTCATTTCTGCTTGTGCAGCAACACAAGTACAGCATTGATTGTAGCAATACTGTGGCTTAATTTTTTTTGAGCTCAATATTTTAGGGACCAAATATAAGTTCATGCAAGTGTTTTCAAGATTGTGCTAGCTAGATAAGATTGCTCTGGACTGTAATCTCTTATTTTCGTATTTTGGAGTTTTTGTTTGTTGGGTTTTTATTGTTGTTAACAACAAAAAAAAAATTATTATTTTTGATAGGTCACTTAAGAGCCAACATTTAAGTGCAGTCAGGGGCCAGACCCAGACTTTCAAAGGATTTACTGATTCAAAGTGACTTTTTTTGGCTCTTTTTTAAAGAGTATCTCTTAAGATATGCTGAACACCTTTTTGAAAGTCTTGAGTGTTTACTTAAGTGCTAAGCTGAGCTCCAGAATTGGCCTGTTAAGTTCTGTTGAAAAATATTTTTTTTTCCTTTTAGCCAAACATGTAAGTGTATAGCTAAGGCAGTGGCTCAAGTGAGGAATTACGTGCATTTAACCTAGTGCAGTGAGGCACTGATTTTGCTAGGTACCATTTGTCAGTTCTGCTGAGTTTAAATTTATCTTAAATAAAAACAGACATACCTTCCCCAAAATGTGAAGTGGCAGAGAGGGTTGGTTATACCTAAGATAAATATTGAAAGTATTATGTCTGAAAAGGAGAACAGATTAGAAGCAGAGTTCCCTAGGCCCCTGTTTTTAACATTAGCCTCCTGCCTCTGTGACTGCCTGTGCTTCCCTTTCTCTTTCCTATGAATTCCTTTGCCCTTCATTCTTTGTCAGCTCCTACTTTTACATATTCTCCTGTAGCTTCTCTGCCTCTCATTCTGTGCAGGATGTTTGGGCACACTTGCCTCTGTGCCCTCTGGTATCTGTGTCTTTAATAGTGCACAGGTTTATTTGAAGCACAGGTTCCACATGTCAAATACTTGCGAAGCTGCTGCAGAGCCAATTCTTACCTTTATTTTTAATGTCTTCCAATTGATTTCTGTCCTGTCTCAGTAAACAGGCAGTGTTGTTATTCCAAGGTTGTTACTCACTAGCTCTTTGCCGAAGGCTCTCATTACACTTTTAGACCCAAAGACCACAGGGCACAATTTGAGTGGTTTAATAGATGTTTATGGCAGTTTGTGGTACATTCACGTATCTTTTGCAGTTCTATTTTTATAAGACTATGCAAAAGACAGTAGAGGAGGATGCAGACAGTGGAAACTCGGAGGAAGTTAATACATGTGTCTGTGGTTATCTTTCTCTCTTCTCTTTCACATTTTACCTACGTACTGCCCAAAGGCCATTATCTCAGGGCCACATAACACTCCTTTTTCAAGCAGGTTTTTCTTTCCCCAGCTCATTTGGGTTCCTGAGCAGGCTTGCATTTGCCTTTTAACATGTTCTTGTTTCTAAGTCATGTCAACTACAGTCTGTGGTTGTTAATGTTGTTAATTAAAACACTAATGTCCAAATCAGTACCTCCCTCCATGTACAGATACCACAGAAGAAGCCTCTTCACCCAAGCTTACAATCTGCTTAATGACCCAGGTTGAATAAAGAGTCCTGAAAGGCAAACCTCTGCCAAAATTGTGTGTTCCCTTCCTGCACTTTCTTCCTGAACAACTCATCCTTTCTCTTGTGAAGGCAATAGGGCATCCCCCCTGCTTAGCTTCATTAGACAAAGGGAAAAACCCTTCATGACAGTGTAGGTATTAGCTGTGGTTTTTTACCTGTAACACCTTATTTGCTTGGGAGTAAAATTACGGCAACATCAGAGACTGAAAGTGTAGCTGGAAGAAACAAACCAAAATGCATTAGTACAAATTAGGATTTGGTGCTCTTAGGTTCTGTGACTTTCCCAAGTCCACAAAGAGAAGCAATTAAGTCCTGTCTCTGTCACTGCACCTGAGCAGGGATGCACTGAACTACCTTGTGCATCATGCTTTCTGTGTGAGCGTTCAGTCCAGTAACCAGTGAAAATGTGGTTAAAGTGCATCGTCAGTCATGGTGCCATTTGCACACAACATTAGGAGGTCAATTCTGTCTCTTAAACGAATACGCCTGTGAACGAACTTGTGATTCATAATACTGAATTAATGATAATCTCCAAATGGCAAATCTCTGGGAAGACTTACAAAATGAAAGGCAGACTTCAGCATGAAAGTAGTTGGAGTTTCTTGGGTTTTTCAGGCCACCATGAAGCAATAACAACCCTTTGGTAAATCCTCGAAGTACTCGGATTCTTCTGAGTGACTATTTCTGGGTTTGGGTGTAATTACTGCCCATTTTGCTGGTACTTTGACATTACATACCTTGCCTTTTTGGGCTAGATTCCTTTTCAGTGGCTCTCTTCTGGTCCTGCTTCAGGGTTTCAGCTAGCCACTACACCACTCCCTTCATAAAAAGACTCATGATTTTGTGGCACAGCGTTCACCCTTCTCTCCCTATGGGGTAGCATGTTCAGTTGATTAGAGTGGCCTGAGGAGTTTCTGCTTACAGAATGTTTGGTTTTGTTATGGACATGCTTTGGTGAGGAGAGCTTGGTTCTATAGTGAGCATCAGGTTTTGAATGAGGGCTCTTCCAGCAAATTTGGAATGTGTTACTGTTGGGATTATCCTGGAACTGTCTGTTTTGTTGGGTCTGGCAAGTGGTTAATGAAATGCGTGTTAGTTTCTGCCACTGAATACAAACAGCAGGTGCTGAAGGACTGAGGACTCTTCCTGGAGAGGTTTCTGTAGCAAGCATCTTCTGCAAATAGTGGTTCTCTTTAGTGAACCGTAGAAAGGTACAGAGAGAGGTTTTTCTCCCCCTTGGACGTGTTTCCAAAGTGGTGTTAATACTTTCACAACAACTTCATATATGTGCTGTTGGTTTTTTTTCTTGACTTTGGAAAAGGACAGAATGAAAGACCAGCTCTCTTGAGCCCCACAACTTTTGATTTCAATGTCTCATTTATAAGATCTGCATGTTATATTTGATAATCTGTACAGAATGAAGTATACCACTCTGTAAGTGTCCTTTTAGCATTATAAACTACAGGCGCTTCTAATAGTAAAATGTGGTTGAATAAATTCCTTCAAGCTGTGGGATAATAATTATTTTTTTAAGTGACCAACAGCACAGTTCTAGCTGTACCAATAACAGTAGCAGTCTTTAGTGTAGTTTTTCAGCAGTACCTAGCAGATGCAAGTGACACTTTGCTAAAGATAGGATACTTCTTATTCATGGATTGGTGTCAGACAGTTGTCCTGGGAACCTCTAGCCCTGCTCTAGCAGTTTCACTTGTTGAGTGTTGAATGTTTATCTGTGATCCCTTCTATTTAAAGCTTAAGTTCTTTGCAAAGATTTCCATGAATGTCAGAGAGCTTTGAGTCGGACTGCTAAGCAATAAGGTGAAATTGAGAGATGAGGCACACTTCAGGTCTGTCTGCACATTGATGGTGCCTCCGCTAAATTCTGCTTTCAAATTTGAGCAGTACCTGAAGGCTGAGGAAGAGCAGCTTAGCTCAAACTCCTTCCAGACTGAACAGAGGGAAGCAGAGTTGTGAGACTGTCTGTCAGACTCTGTCTCCAAGTTCTTCATGTTCTATACTGTTTCTCCATCTTATTCTGGAGCTTGGAAGATGTTTCATTTAAGAGATTTGCTAAACTTCTGAAGCTTATCTTACATTTCTGACTTCAAGATGTTCCTTATAGTAAATATGCATAAAATGATCTTTGTACAAAGAATTTTGTTTCTAACTCCTTTAGGCACATTAGAAATTTTCCACCAATGCTGCGTACTTTATTATGTTAGTACATGCTTGTATTGAGCATGTGTAAATAATCTTCAAATACTGTTTTTGAGAAGGTTAAACACTATAATTATTATCATATAATTTATATGATATGTATGACTTCTGTTATTGCTCTAATACCTGAAAATAAGCCACAAGTCTCTTGAGTTCCAGTGCAAAACCCTCTTAAGTTTAATTAGTAAGTTAGGAAATCAAAGAGCTCTGCTAAATGTGTCTGTGCCTTAGCTTCCCTTTGCAGTATGTAGACTTGTTTAGAAACACCAGAAGGTCAGTTTATTGCAAGTGCCATAGAGTTGTGGAGCAGTTTCATTAATAACGGTAATACTGTTAAATTACATTCCATACTCAACAGTATAAATTCATTGTGTTGACCTTTTAGACAGCCCTCTTAAGCCCTTTTTTTTATTTTTTACTTTGGTCCTGTACAGTTTTCAGCAACCATGTAGTCATCAGTGTTTTTCTGTTGCTTCACATTTAATGCCCGTAACTAATTTTTCCTGGAAGCCTAACAGTACGGTAAGAGCAAAACCATGACTCAAGGTGAGTGTGCTGTTCCAGCTGCAAGGAAGAATAATTGCAAATTCTGAATCTCAGCATTTGGAGTACACACTTGTAAATTAATGGAGTGTTCCTGAAGATGGGCTTTGTTTTTGGAGTGAATGAAAGGAAATAGTTTTGTGTAGTTCAGTGACTTTGTTATGCCCTTAAACTTTGCTTAGTGTTTTGTACTTGTGGCGATGTTTCTGTACCGTGACGTTTTGAATTGCTTTTGCTGGTTATCCAAGCATGAGCTACTTGAAGTTGAGTCTGTGCTTAAATGACTAAGAGGGATTTGCAGAAGTAGAATCAAAATTACATAACAGATACTAGCTTCTGTATATTGGGTTGCAGTAGTTAATATATCAGTTTATTCTTTGTACTTTGGATCATGGCACAAGTATTATTTTATTTTGATCCAAGGTGGGCAAAAGTGGGACAGTGTATTACAGTGTATTACAGTGGTGCTGTAAGGGCAGCGCTGGCTCGCTCTGTCTGTGTTCCCTGCTGGCTGGGCAGCAGCCAGACTCTGGTCTGGAAGCTTTGCTTTGTGAAGCAGTCTTTTCTTACACCAGAGTACTTGTAAAATTATTAAAGTACAAATGTGATCCTTTTGAATGGCTGCAAAATATACATCAGCATTTGCACGGCATAAATATTCTGTAGGGTCTTGGATGTCCTCTCCTTTGCTTCTCAAAAGATTCAAGTTTGAAAGACCTCATGTGAGCCTGGGTTGGCTTGTTAGTGTCGTGCCAGTAGTAACTCCCTCAGTGGGTTTCCTTTCAGTGTTTCTTCACTTTTGGGGTTTTTTTTGATAGATGCCTTGTTTTCTTCAGCCCTCCTTTATTTTTCTCTTAAGAGTCAGGGACTTGAAAAGCAGAGCAAACCAAACAGCTTCCTGATGACTCAGCTACTGCTGTTTCATGTTCTTTAAAGTGGAATGCATATATGAACATCCACATTTGCTTGGATGTCTCGGATAGTCAGGGGAAGGAAAAACAATTGCAGAAGATTATTTCATACTTTTTTTCCTTTCTTTCCGGTCCATTCAGTTATACTCAAATTATAATTCTCTAAAATGTCTAAAAGTGTATTAAAGGATTGCCAGATGAATGTTTATGAACCAGGAACTGATCTTGCAGCCTTTGACGATTTTACCAAATCAGGAGCTACTTTATTATATCACAGTTTGAGAATTGCGCTAGATGCAGTTTTAGGTCTCCAGATTGTAGAAAGCACCATGATTGGGCCATCCAAAGATGTAAGATGTTACGGATTCACAGTGCTGATCCCTATCTTTTTTCCCCAAACTTTTGATCAGTTCACTGTGATCAGTTCATTTGCGTATCCTTTCTCTACCACTCTGTGCCAGACCAGGCATCACCTGTACTTGCAACAGTCAGCATAAAAGCTTTGAAGAGAGGTGTATATTGTAGCTTACCTTACATAATTCAAATGTTCCATACCTGCACTGGACCAGACTGGCGCACCCAGCAATCTGATAGTTGTCAGGTGCGGGAACATACACGCAACCAGAAGTACCCAGTACTGCAAAGGGTGTTGTGTCCAAGAAAGCCTGGAGCTGATGAAGAGTTATCTGGCCTCTGGTGAGAAAATGCAACAGTGAATTACTCGGGTACCGCATTGGCTGTTCCCAGAGTTGCTTGTAAAGGAAAAGTTGTGGTTAGAATAATTGCTGGGTTAAGATACCATGGGAAGAGAACATAAGAAACAGTGATAAAAGGCTTTTGTACCTCAGGTCTTTTACATGATTGCCATGGTCAGGATGGTGTCTGGGATTTTGGACTAATCTTGGTTTATGACTGAGGTGCAGGTAAAAGGGGAGTAGGTGCTTGTACATTCTCAAAAACGCATGGGGGGGCAGGCATTTAAGTGCTTTCTGGTTTCGTATGTTTCAGGCACTAATGCTTTTAGTCTTGTTGGTCTGGAAATCAATGTTATTGCCAAAGCTGATGATTTTTACAGTTAGGTCAGAGATTTTTAACATTTAATTTATGTTAGCGGTTTACTTGGACAGCAAGGTGAAGGTAATGGAGTTAACGTCAGCAAAACCAGTTGAGTGATATGAGTTGGGAACATCTTTCTTATCATGTCCATGGATAGCTTTAACATGCAAGTTATACAGAACTTGCTTGATTTCCCAGAGCATTCATGCGATGATTGTGTGGAGCACCACTAAGACTATCTAGAACAGTAAAATTTCAGCAGCACAGTGATCTGTGTGAATGAATCTGCTGCAGGTAAAGTATCCATAGGATGAGTTACTTTATGGAGAACTGCCATTACCTTGTTCAGTTTTCTAGCTAGTCCACGTGCTGTTGTTTGGTTTCAGCCTGTGTTCAAGCATGCTTAGTGCTAATGGACCAGGATCACAAGCTGCATGTGCAGTGCAGGCTTATGAGGGAGCAAGAGAGCCCTGTAATTGAAGCAAGGAATATGGTTGGGGTTTTTTTCCTCACAGAGAACCAAAGCACAGTGAGACAAAAACTAAATGTGCATCTTAAGTGAGACTCATCAGTTTTTATCAGGAGTTTTGAATATACCTTTTCATTTCTTTCATATCTTTGATGCAGATGCTAGAAGTTTCCAGCTTGCAAGCAGTTCTGCACTGTCCCAGAGGAGAGAGCCAATTGTCTGGTTCTGGGAAAGTACTGCTGACATAGCTTTTGTGTTTGTTTTGTCTTTTATCAAAGTCCTGACTGGTTTCGTGTGCAGCCATTTACCAATTTGCAAGAACAGCAACACTTGAACAGAAAAGTGTGTACCTTCTTAATTAGGTTTGAACTTAACTTCTAACTCTTAGGCAATGAACAGGTAGATGTATTTCATGAATGCGAAAGCCACTTTTATCCTTAGTTCAACTGAGAAGCCATTGAAGTGTTGATATTCCCTTAAATAGAATATGAATGTTGTCTAGGGGCATGGCTGTCTGGTGATGATGCACGCATACATTTGTAATAATCTTTAGAGCAAAAGTTTGTGGGCTGCCATGTGGTGAGATACAGCTGTTATTAATGGAGGCACTAACAGACTCGCTCCCCCTAGTTTGACCTGATTCATTCCAGAGGCAGGGAAATAGTCAAAGCCTGCTGCTGGGGTTTGGGAGCCTGAGAGCAGCAGCTGCTACATAAAAATGTGTTATCACTGCAGGACTTCAAGAAAGCTTTTCTTGCCTGAGAACTCCAATAATACACAGATCCTTGAAGACATGGATGAGAATGTCTAACCTGATTGTTCAGTGTGGAAGAACATTTTTTAAAGGCTTTTTATTTTAGGAAAAAGATAGCAAAAGCAAGCAAACATAAGTGTGTGGGTAAATGATGTGGGAGCTGAAAATTACTCAGCTTCAGTTGGATATTGAAGCAGACTGAGAAAAGAACCACTGTAAGCAAATAGCTTGTAGACTGAATTACCTTCTCAGCCAACACATTTCCACTCCTCCTTGGCTCCAGGAGTTCAGATTTCATTGAACCTGATTGTCCCCTCAGGCTCCTCCCACAGAAAATGTGTTTACATTTTCATTTGCTTTTTCTGGCTGATACAAGTCTCATGCTTCTTTAGCAAGACCATTTACCTCCAGGAGCAGGAACAGCAGCTGCGACTCAAACAGCAGGAGTAGAGGCATTCCTTGCCTTTTTAAGCTGGGGTGTTTGCCCTGACTCTGGCTTTCCTCTGTTCAGGGTTTTGCTTAAAGAATATGAGTTGATTTAAATGAGCCAATGATTTACTATTGCAGAAAGCTCCTGATCGTGCCTAGTAAAGAGGTAAGAAGCTTTGTTGTGGTTCAAGAGCTGGAAATACAAACCACGTGTATATCTGTATGGATTTTATAGGAGTTACATGGGAAGAGTTCGCAAGGAATGAAGGCCTGTGTTTGTTAAGGAGGGAGAAAGGAAAGACAAGAACATGTAAAAAGATTTAACTTTGAAGGAATGCAGCTCTGGACTTGTCCAGGTTTGCCTGAAGGTAGAAATATTTATTTATGAGGTTGAAAAAAATAATCCAGATCTCCTGCAATGTTTCCTGCTGCAACATGAACAAGGGTACAGTGTGCAAAGGTTTGTGTATTTGCAACCTTCTTCTTTTTGTTCAGGTGGACTGGGTCAGAACGGCTCTTGCTGGATTTGTGATAGATATGTTTACCTAGCTGGCTTGCATTTGTATGTGTTTTCACAAGTGGTGAATGGACAGGAGGTGGCTGTGGGGACAAGTCAGGAGGCTGAAAGACTGAAACTTCTTTTTAACTCACAAGCCTGCCTTTGGGTATTTGGATTTCAAGGAAGGAAGTGCCAGGAAGCACAGGCTTGGAAGAAAGCCACAGACTTTGGTATGTGTTGGTATTTCAGCTCTTAATTTTTATATAAATCGCTCTCTGTGTATTAGGTGTGGGAGTGAAAATACACACCTACCCTTTGCTCTGAGGTTTTCATTTATAAGACAGTCCCTATTGCTGGTGGGTGGGTGGGTGTGTGGGGGGGTGTGTGTGGGGGGGTGTGTGTGTGTGTGTGTGTGTGTGTGTAATTCAGATTCGATGTGGGAATTTTGTCAGGCTTCAGTCTGGGCAGTTCAGGGAGTTGGAAATGGTCTTAGGAGGAAAGGTCAGGCTGAAAGAAGGGCCCCTTTGATTTGGTTAACTGAATTCCAGCGTTACTCAGGTCTCCATCATTATGAACTTCCCTTGTTTTTTGACAGCTGCATTACGCCTGCATTTTACAGAGTGTTGCTTCCTTAAAATGAAAATGGGAATTGAGTTGTGCATTGAGATGACGTATCAAGTGCATAAAACCTCTGCAGTACCATTACTTAGCAAGGTGCACAGAATAAAACTTTTCATTACTAGTATATGTTTCTAATTTTCTTTGGTTAAAAATGTTCCCTGCCTATAAAAATATTCCCTGCCTATATATGCCTATGCCTAGCTTCATTTTTGTAATTACGTTAGTTGTCACTTTTTGGAGGGAAGCGTGGATGAATACCAGAGCAAAGTGAAGTCTGAAAGTCTTAGTGCAGGGGTGTTCCAAAATTATGATTTAGATAAAGGTAGAACATGAAATGAAGATGTTATGTAATATAAGAAGAACTTCAAAACCTTGTATTTTGAACGTTTGTAGTATTTGAATAGTTCATTTGTCCTGGTTTTAGGAACAAATAAACCATATATACATAGTATTAACATATATATCGTTTATGTGTGTGTGTGTGTGTGTATATATGTGTGTGTGTATATATATATATATAGTTTACGTAGAGACCTTATATATATATTGAAAGCAGTGTACATTTATGTATTTTATATGTATATACACACATAAATAAAAATCTAAATCTTACCTTTCTTTTGACTATTTGCATGTTCTCTACTATGTTATTATTGAACCTTTGGGGATAGATCTGTAGTGGTTGTTTCCATTTAAAGTAATTGATATCTAAATATTCCCTGGGTTACTCTAGTTCAGAGAGATATCTCAGGCTGCCCAGTATGACATTTGGGTAAAACCAGTGACATATACATGTGCTGTATAAATGCTGACACTGTCAACAGGGTGGGATACTGTATATTTAATTCCCCCCTGCAGAAATGCTATATTTTAAAATAAAATTATGATTTTTGCCTTATGTAGCATTTCATATTCCTCTTAAACCAAGTTAGGAGGGAAAAAATTCTAGGTTGAGTTGAATTTCTTTTTACTTCAACTAAGTTGTGTTCTTTCCGCTGGACTTGCAGTGGCAACTCTTACACAAGTCTGAGGTAAAACTAAATGTCTAATGCTGTTCAGCATCACAGACCAGATTTTTTTTTTTAATCATTATGGGGTAATTAATGTAAGTGCTTTTCATAATTAAACAAAAAAACCCCCATATTAATCTAAGAATGCTTTCCTACAACTGTACAAATTTTAAAGTAATTTAAATTTGTTATGTGCAGTATTCATTGTGTTTTCATAATCAGGAGCTGCAAGCTTAAATAACCAGACTCTTCAGGAGCAGCTGGATTTTTGTGTAGCTGTGAGTCTCATTTTCTCATCTGTTTGTAATGCAGAATGATAAGTTTTCTGGTGACTAGTTGAGGTTGCTAAAAAGGCAGCTACCTGCTGTACCAAAATGATCTAGTTGCAAGTAAACTGTTTTATCCCACAAGTGTTTCCTTGTTGAAGTCTTAACTATATAGTACTCACCTTTAAGTTCACGGCCAGAAGTCAGCAGGTCCCAAACAATTGTTTATTGCTTCTTTTGTAGACAGATAACATAATGTGACTCCTGAAGGTTTAGCACAGACATCAAAATTAGTGTCTGTGAGGCTCAGCATCCTTCTTGTGACTGCTGCAACCTCTGTTTGGAGAGCCGCTGTTTTGAGAAATTGCCTTAGGGATTTTTGAAGCTTGGCAGTGAACCTGACTTTCAGATACGGATACTTAAGTAAGACATCTAGATCTTGTGCTTTGCTGATTGCATTTTCCTTGTGCAGCTTAAGTGCCTTTTTTTTTTTTATATAGCTGGGTGCTCACTTTAAATGGTTGAAGCAGGACCGTGAATCCTGGCAAAGTGTTTGCTCATTTAGTCAAGTAGAGTTCTTGGTTCTCCTCTTGTGTATGTGCATTTCCTTGCAATTTAGATAAACTATATTTATCAGATGACAGTGCAGGGTGTATAAGTTATTTCAAGCCGTTTATTTCATTGTGAAGTTCTTAGTAAGTGGTATACCTAGGCTTCTCGTGGTTATGAATGCAGTTAGGCCAACACTGAATGAGATGTGCTCATGTCCACAGCAGTCCACTGTCATTCCACATACTGGCAATCCTGAGGTAACAGGATGAGACACTGAATGCCACAAAACCTAGGTGCCAGTTTTATGCTGCCGAAATACTTCACAGAGATGCTAGCATGCAGACATGATCCTTTCTGCCACAGTGTTCAGTTCTGGCAGGGCTCTGTGATTCACCAGAACATGCAGTCATTGGGCAGCCCAGACAGCTCACAGTCATCAGTTGCTCATAGAAAGTGGTTCAAGTCAGCTTAGGAGAATCTCAATTTTCAGAGATTTTAACAGGGACAGTACCATAGCAAAAGCATGGTTACTACTACTGAAGCTTCAGATTAAATTTGCTGAGTTTCCCCTTAAAAATGAGATGTTTCCATATATAGGCTCGTGTGTAAGCCCAAATGGTTTGTGGTTGCTCAGCATTCAGAATAAATGTGATAATTTTGTATTAGTGGAAGAAGTGCTGGTTAGGGTTACCTCTGAACCTTACGGAGTGCAGATGTGCCAGACCCTCGGATCAGCAGTCCACTGACAGTCTGTCCGACTTCACGTCTGTCCTCCTGTAGCTGTGCTTGAATGGCACTGTGTGATGGTACAGGGAGGGCTAACAGAGCGAAATGGCCGAAGGTTTTGCATTGCTTCCATGGTTGTATGTGAGAATTTGTCAGATTTTTGTACTTGATGTTTCTGTATGGTGAACCAAATCTGCATGCTTGAATGTTTCCTCTGGTGTAAGGTATTTATGGGTGCCTAGCATGTCTAAAGAATTTACAGCACTGCACCTAGTTCTGGGTAACACAAAAGTCAGACAGGAAGATTTCCTAATACTTCAAGTTTACTACTCCTGTGTTTACTTAACTGCGTTCCAGTTCAGACCTGTAACCTCTTTAAGCCTATTTTGTGTCAAGATATTCAACTACTCTATGCAAAGCAGTTTTGTATTGGTTTTTTTTCTAGTTTCTAAACTCAAAACAAAGCACACAGAAAAGAAAGAGAATCACCTAGTAGTTACTTTAAGTGGTTTGGGATTTTTTTTTTTAAACTTTTGCAATTTATTGTGTTAACTGTATTGAATAATTCCCCATGAAGCGCCACATGTGCTTCATTGTCGTAGCTGTAGTGACAGCTTATGAGAAATGACAGCATGAAAGGTGTTGAGAAACTGTCAATTGGCTGTATTTTCCTTAGGTATGGTATTTTTTCATAAATACTGTTTTTAAATATCTGTACACAGACATTGAACCTCATGCATAGCAGCTCTTTTCATGATGGGATTTACACATCATAAACCTCAGCAAACTTCTAACAGTTTGCCCATAGAGAATTTCTGTGGCATGGGGAAGTGCTTTTTTATTTTCCTTAGCCTGATGACTTGTTCTGAAAAGGAGTATTTTGGTCTTTCACATGTGCTGTTTTTAAAATCAACATCAGGCAAGTATTAGTACCTAGTCCTTGAAATGTAAAAAGAGGTTCTTTAATTAGTAGCTAAAATCTATTAAACCTATCGTATAACCTCCAGTGTGTAAGTATTTTAACTGATGGAAATTTGGCAGTGTGTCCCATAATGAAGACTTTTTCCAACCAGACCACTTTTCTTGCCATTATAAACCAATGAATTCATTGCCATTCTGGGTATGATTTCTGAATAATGCCTTTTCTAAAATGGTATTGCCTACAAAAGCTTCCTAGTTCAGAAGTTTCGTGATCATGATGCCGTTTTAAGTGTATTTTGAAAATAGAGTTGGTGTTGAAATGCATTGGGCTCTCCCTGGCTCTTTTGATTCTGGAACTGCCACAGGTGTTGACTAAAGCTGTAGGGTACCTTTGACAAAAACCTGCCTGTTCTTAAATTGTAACAGTCTCATTTTCTTATTGTCCAGCAGCTCTCAAACTACGAGTAGGAAGTTATTCAGAAACTTTTGCTTAATCAGAATGTTTTGGTAAATGAGCATTAAATCCTTGGAAGCAGAACCATTCACTTTACTTGCTTGGCTTGGCAGACAGTAGAAATACTTAGTCCTAAAGCTTTTCATAAGAAACAGAATTAATTGTGTTCATTTTCAGCCCTGGGTTAGAGCCCAGTAGCCGTACTCTACCTCAGGTTGGTGTAACCTGTGTGTGATGAGTGTGGGGGTTGGACAAGCAGGTGCAGAAATGGATCATAAGAATACCCACGGCTTCTATTCTTCTCCTTGGTCTGTAGTATCAGGGAGAGCTTTGGAAAGCCCTGACAGGCAGAGGTAGGGAAAAGTGGTTTGGGTGAAATGAGCTGGATTCAAATAAACTCTGAACCTTAAAGTGTTCCGGAGGGAGATCGCTGTATTCGGTGTTCTGTGGTTTTATCCATTGCCAGTGTTGGTAGTACTGAAATAACATAAGTGGATTTTTTACTCCCTGATTTTATATAAAGTCTGCTCAAGTTTCTGTTGTTTGATTTGTTGGGTTTTTTTTTCTGGGAAGCAAAAAGAGATTTTTTTTCAACAACTTTAATTACCCATTTTGTATGGATTTTTATATTTGTTATTGTTGAGTATGTATTTTATGTGACTCCTGTTAGCAGTAAAGCATAATACCTAAAATATTACGTATGTGATAAAACACGGAGAGGTATGTACATAGGAATCAATTCTAAGGCTGAGATTTTAGCCTCTAACTTGTGATTCTCTTGACTTTCTACTGTATTTTGCCTTCATTTTTTGTTGATTATTGAAAAGAAAGAATTAAGACAGACTGGTGGCTGCAGCATGGAAGAAAATCAATGTATCAGATTAAAAAGTACAGAGTGCATGCCTCAAGCTAGCCAAAAGCAGCAGGGTTTGTGGATGCCAGTAACAGTTCTGGGATCAAAAGCAGTGCAGGCACTTGAGTGAAGCCCTCCACTTGAGTTCATTGGCACTTTAAGAAGGTGAAACTTGACTCACCCAGCTCTTCTCTGCATAGCTGCTGCCAGTGAAGCGTGCTAAGTTGTGCTTATGCAACTGGAAGCAGGAATTTGTCTGTCCTCAACACCCAGCCTTAGTAAACTTAGTAGATGCATTTTCCTGCAAAATTGTTCTATTTGCTAAAGATGTTCTAAACAGAAAGGAAAACTCTAGTCGATGTTTATTATGAATGATTATTCATAAACTTTAGTGGAGTGAATACCTCACAGATCAGAAATAAAGTTAGGTTCTTCCCATCGTTGATGAGGAAGGAGTTATAGTCTGATTTTTATGGGGTTATGGCCTTTCTTATTAAAATTGAAATGTGAAGTACGTATCAGATCCTCCACACATGTAGAGACTTCATAGTCTAACATTTCCTCATGCATGTCTTTGTGAAGAGGCCTTACCTATATTCCAAAGACTACGGCTCTGGTTGAAAGCCTGTTTTTTTCTTGCACCACCAAGAAAAGGAATAAATGATTATTTGTAGTGTAGTTAAACCATTGATTAGAAATGGATGAACTGATAATTGCATGATATATGTTCATAGCAAGTATTACTGGTAGGTTCTGACCATTCTTGCTCTGAATGGAATGCATGGCAGCTGCCTCTCAAATTTCTAGCACTGTAATAATGTAATTCTTCATATTGGTATGGAGAGTTTGTGGAGCCATAAGCATGCATTCAGAACAGCATAAAAAGAGAGAACTGTATTTGATCCTGAGCTATGAATGGCGTGTTATATTTCCATCAAGAAAGCTGTTACAAATTGAAATGTAGAATGAAAGAAGAGAATGCCATTGGTTGATGCTGTATTTTTAAAGCCAATTTAGCTTTGCAGAAAGAGTACCATTAGTATTAGCAGTACTTCTGTTGTGTGGTATGGCACCAAAGTCCTTAAATTAATGTTTTGTCCTTTTCTCTCCCATTCCTTATTACTTTTATCTCCACAGTGCTGCATACCCAAGGTCCCATTGATGGCAGTCTGTATGCAAAAGTGAGAAAGAAGAGCTCTTCAGACGGCAGTATCCCTGGCGTTGCTCAGGGTGTTCCCGTGACTGGCAGTCCTGATCACAGTGATCATACCCTGTCTGTCAGCAGCGATTCAGGACACTCAACAGCTTCCATCAGGACTGACAAGACTGAGGAGCGCCTTGTGTCGGGAGTCAAACAGGGTCTGAGCCCACAAGAGAAGGCAGAACTAGACCAGCTACTTAGTGGCTTTGGTCTGGAGGATTCTGTCAGCACCCCCAAGGATATGACTGATGCTCGAAGCAAGTACAGCGGGACTCGCCACATCGTGCCAGCTCAAGTTCACGTGAATGGAGACACCAAACTGAAGGACAGGGAGACTGATATTCTGGATGACGAAATGCCTAATCATGACCTTCACAGCGTGGACAGCATTGGGACTTTGTCTTCCTCAGAAGGGCAGCACTCCACCCACCTAGGGAACTTCAGTTGCCACAAGAGCAGTCAGAACTCACTTCTTTCAGACGGCTTTGGAAGTAACACCGGGGAAGAGCATCACAGTGCTTTTGCCCCAGACCTGGGAATTGCTGTGGATCCCCTCTATGAGAGATCATTTGGAAGCAGTGAGCCGAAGTCAAGCCAGCAATTGCAGCGGAATCCTTCTGTCTCACCTCAGCCTCAAGCTTATGGCCCCAGCAACTACTCTACTCAGACCTGGGTGCGCCAGCAGCAGATGGTCACTGCTCACCAGTATGGTTTTGCCCCAGAGAATGAAATGAGGGTGGCCGTTCATAACACTGTGGATAATTCAGGCAGTGTCCAGAGCCAGTCCTGCGTCCCGGATACCCCGACACGTGGTTCCAGCAGCAGAGATGCTGTGCAGCGAGGCCTAGGAAGTGTGCCAGGTGCTATTGAAGCTGCAGACCATGCCAGTGCCGAGAGTTTTAAGTCAAGGCCAGTGCCTCAGAGGGACACAAACGGCCAGGATTTAGGACGGAGCTCAGGGGACCTGCCAGCTTCTCCAACTTTGGATATTGATCAGTCCATTGAACAACTGAACAGGCTGATCTTGGAGTTAGACCCTACATTTGAACCTATCCCAACCCGCATTAACACTGTCACCAGGGACAGAAATCAAGTAAATGGCTTCACCAGCCTTGATGTAGATGTGGAAGGGCTTGGCAGGAGCCCTGGCTTCCATGACAAATTAGAAGTCACAAACAGGAATCCCTCTCGGCATGGTAAGCTGTTGTAACACTTCCTGAATATAATACTTTTCCTAGCACTTGTGTGTTCTTGATGTGGTACAGGAGGACCTCAGGTCACAGAATCATAGAATGAATGTATTGGGTTGGAAGGGACTTCTGAAGATCATCTAGT
>NW_010176383.1:5477-25422 GCF_000695765.1 Mesitornis unicolor | reverse complement strand
GGGCGCGGTGGTTGCGGTTGCTGCTCTGAGAAGGATGAGGAGGAAAACGCCTCGGGGTGAGGAGAAGGACCTGTCCCACCTGAGGGAGGCCGGCTGTGGGGCGGCAGAGCCGTTGGGCGGCAGGGGTCCCAGCGGTGCCAGGGCGGTTGGAGGCTGTTCTGGGGCAGGAGAGTGCGGGTCACCAGTGAAGCCCCCCCAGGCAGGCCTAGGTCGTGGTGCTGGGGGTGTCTCTGCCCGTCTGCCTGCTCTGAGGATGTGTTTGTCTTCAAAAAGCGGATTTAAACTCTTTCAGGCTTTCGTTGCAGAGAGGGAAGTGGCTGTGGGGAGCTCTGGGGTTTGACAGCCCTCCCCTGCGTGTCGGGGTCAGCAGCGCTGCTCGGCTGCCGTGGTTTATGCAACGGGGGGGGAGAAGAGGAAAGCAGGCATCTGCACTCCAGGCAGATGGGCATGTTTAATACTAATGGGCTTATTCAGTGGTATGCTAGCACTCTCTGAGTAAAAATAATAATAATGCCGCGGCGTGTGTTTAAAAGCCATTATGATTGTCCTGGATTTATATTTCCTGTTCCTATAGCTGTTGGAGACCTCGTTTGGACAACTAAATGTCATGGTGAAATAGGAGGATAAGGAAAGGAGAGTACTTGCCTCCTTTCCTCTGCTGCGCAGATCTGACACTCCCTTCTGATAGCAGTGGGGAGACCCTCTCTGTCCAGGGCAGTGCCAAGGTCTGTCCCAGTCCTAGATTTGTGTTAAGCTCTATCTGAAAGTAAAAGAAAAAATAGTTCTTTTTTTGCTTTTGGTGCTTTCATCTTGGCTACGAGACCTGTGTGAGCAGAAGGTTCAACCCGCTTGTCTAAATAGGGTAAGTCTCGGTAAGGTAGTGAGTGTGGGTGAGTTACAGTGACTGCGCGGAGCGGCCGCCTCCTCCTTTGTGCTGTGGTAAATATAGTGGTGAGGTGCAAGGTGTGGGAAGTGCTGCTGTATTTTTCTTTTAGCCGCATCAGTTGCTTTAAAAAAAGACTGACTCTTCTGGGTGATGAGAATACTATTACAATATCACTGTATTGCACTGCCAGACTGAGGAGGAGGCAGAAAACGCTGAGACTTGGTACATTTTAGTGATCGTATTTCAGGGCTTTTTGGGGACAGTCAGGAATTAACGTGCGCGCTGGATAATAATCTGCGCTGCACAGAATAGTGCTTTTTCCCAAGAAGTTTCAGCACGAAGTCTGTTACGCTCTGCCTCTTATTCCCATGCTATAAAGGCCATCTTTGTTAAAATACTGATTTGTCATTCTTCCTGACAGTTTGAGAGCAGGATAATCTGCAGAGGCTGGTGGGTGTTGTCGCTGCAGAGGCCAGAGAGGAGAAGAGAATGGCTTGTGAATGAGTGGCTCTGACATGGCGAGAGGGTTCTGCTCAGAAAAACCCCAGAGGTGTTCCTGTAACCGTGAGCAGCGATGTTCCTGCTCCTAGCATTGCAGTGGGGTGATGGAGAATTACCTGGAGGGCTGTGTTTGTGATAAACACAGGATCTACCTGTTCTCAGGGTACTTCTGTGCCTTATCAGATTAATACATTACTTAATTTTTTCTAGGAAGGCAGAGCGAGCTTGTGTAACTCTGGATTTTCAACAGACAGGGCTGTGTTTCTCCTGTTACCTGGTCGTGATCTCCCTTCTCGTGGGAGCCGAGGGCTTGAATGAGCAGGGTTTGAATGCCTGCCTTCGATATTGACGTTTTCTACTCTCTCGGTTGCGTGTTGTGTCTTTCTCAACTTCCTGTTTCTGAACTGCAACCGTATGGGTAGAAAATAGCACTCATGTAATTTTTGGGAATAGGGGAAGATCGCGAGAAGCCTGAGTCATTCGAGCCGGCGGTCGGCACTGCCAGCTCTGGCATCCTGCCGCCCGCAGCTTGGCTTCCCACCAGGCAGCCCAGGAGTCCCCGAAGCCGCTTGCCCTGGGTGGGAGAGGTTGCCTTCCTCCAGATTTTGGGGTGAAGGGCTGGGCCTCACACCCGTGCCATGTGCTGTTGTATCCCAGGGAGGTTTCCCAGCCAGCACCCGGTTCTGTGGAAGTGTGTGTGGGTGTTCCGGGTACCACCGCTCTGCTTCCTTGGAGAGGGAGCTGCGCTGTGCTCCAGTGCCTGTCACAGCCTGTTGACAGGGGGAGTGCACCTTCTTGGAAGTGCCTGCTCTGTTGTATTCCTTCCTGCTGCTAAACAAAAGCTGCTGTTTCTTCCTTTTGCATATCAGAAAGATGTATTTCTCTATCAGCATTAGAATGCGTTGTTATGGCTTTATTCGGTGTGATGGGCTGTTGAGGGCAGTGCCCTGTACTGTAATGGCTTCTCTTCAGTCTCTGACAGAGTGAGGCAAAGGTTTGCTTGGTTATGTGACAACTGGTATCAGAGGTGCTTGCTTGTGCCCTGTGACGAGCAGCCATTAAAAGATGCTTGCATACGCCCTCTGGGCAAAGTAAGGCATCGCGTTACAGCTGCGTGTAGGATGTGGAAAAGCAGAAAAAGCGAGGAAATGTGAGGAAAAAAAAATCCCTCATTCTGTTTCCCAGCCTGTTACGAAGATACCTCTCTGAGTAATGAGGTCTTAGCTGCAGAAAATGCATGTATTTCTGTCTGTGTACGCTGACTTTACTGTGTCGTAGGAGCTGCGTGCTGCCCTGCGGTGTGTTTCCTGCTGGAGATGGTAGAAAATCATCCTGCAGTCTGGGGCGCGTCTTCCAGTAAATCCATCAGCGGATCGGAGCTGGGGAGGTTATCGTGAAAGACTTCTGCTGTTTCATTGCTGAGGTGCTGCCAGGACACCATCTGAACAGCACATCCTAATGTATTAACCGTGCTTATTAATTTCCGTGCCAGTCGTACTGTTTGTTTCAAATTCTCCTCTCGGTTGGACCAACAAAGCTGCTTTCTTTAACAGTGCAGTGTCTAGTTTAACTTGGCGCTCGGATGCTCTCATTGAGTCTTGGTTTTGGTATTTGTTGAACCTTAAAGCCGTCTTAATACGTCCCTTTAAGAACAAAATGTGTACTTCTGGCTTCTGCAAGCAGGCAGGGTCTCAGCTGGTATGTCAGCAGCCAGTGCTTTGATATAACCCCAGAGGGGCTGTGCTCTGGCGCTTCCCGGCATCGTAATTGTTAGTCTCTGGTGTTAAATTGTATGTTCCTAAAACCTGTCATCAGACGTCTGAGAAATTTGAAAATTTTTCCCCGTAAGGGTGCAGTTCCTGTAATAACAGTAGCAGAGCATTGGATTTGTTTTTGTTTTTATTGTAGGAGCTACACAGGCAGCTATTTCAGCTTCATACTTCTGCTGTGCAGAACGCGTAGGTGGGCAGCACATTGTGAGCAGGAAAAGCAGGCAGTAAGTTATGAGTTGTATTTCTGAAGGGGTTTTGTATGTTTGTGAGGATTGAGGAGACACTGAAGCTTGTCTGCAGAAGGAAAATCCTGGCATTCGATGCTGTGTGGGCATGAGGCTGCGTTGTCCTGTAGAGACAGAGCAGCAAGAACAGATCCTGTGACTGTGAAGCTCCAGAAAGGACGTTGTGTCTGAGACAAATGCTGCCAACGTGACCACTGGCCCTTCAAAGCCGATCAAAACCCTGGGTTTTTAAACCAAAATCACCTGCAAACTTGTATATCAATCCCTGTCTTGGGAACTGGGAAGGGTAACCCAAAGGTTCATCCAAACCACTGCTGTTCACTCTGGAGCTGCCTGATCCAGTGACTTCAGCCACTCATAACAGCAGCTGGGGGTTTTTGTGGAGGTTTTCCTGGCAATCACTCGAATAAAAGTGAGGAAATGCACATTTTCCCAATGGTGTGGAGTATCCCATAGCCCCAGAGACCGCTTAAGGAAATGGGTTTGAACAACACATTGGTTTTGAGCTCTTCCTTTGATAGCACAAAGCCGGGCTTCTCACTTCTCCCTAGACCTGCATTTTGGGAAGTAAAACAGTGTCGAGTGGCTATTGTGAGAGAAGGTGGGTGCACTTCTTGTGCAGAGGAAGTGGATGTGAGCAAACCTGGGCTCTTCCTGGAAGTGAACCGAGCACAAAGGGAACCTCTCACAACTTATCCTTAATGTACCTTTCATGCAATCACTAAATGGAGCTTGCAAAGAAGCTGGTAAGAGGGAAACACAGAATCAGTGCCATTTAAAAGCCACTTGTGCTTTTTTTTTTTCCCCTCCTCATTTGGATACTGTTCATACAAAATGTAATTTAAATTCTAGGCTGGTTGCCAGGAGCTGGATTGTTGATGTTAAATGTACTTTCCATTAGAGCTCTGTATCGGAAAACCACTTCCTAGCGCTGCAGGCATTGGAAGGGGTGGGTTATATCAGGGTGCCCCAGTTGCCCTTCTCAGGATCTGTGCCTCTCACCGTGTGCTCCATCTTCATCTGTGCGAAGGCCAGCTGAATCAATAGCTGACATGCCCAAAATATGACTCCTCCTGACTGGGGTAGTGTATGAGGGGTGTGCTTGTTCTGCTGCACTAAAAACAAACGGCTTCTTGCCTTTAAATTCCTAAAATCTCCTGATTGTTGGGGTTTTTTTGAGGGAGGTTGTCTAAGTGCTCCAAACTGCTGTTCAGCTTTGTTTTTCTCAACTTATTAATCCCCCATTTGTTTTCAGAGGACTGTTTCTTGCACTGTTCTCTATGCAACAGGAGGTGTGTTTAACCCTGTTCCAGTACCCAGATTGTCATCTCTCCCTGCATAACACAGCTTTTATTTAATTGATTCACTTGCCTAGGAGGTTGCATTTGAGAGATACAGGCAGCTGCCTGTAGGGACGGGTATTTCTCTGCCGGTGGATTAGCAGCTGTGAGCACCTACTGTGGAAAAATGCAGATGGCTCTTCTATACTGGTCTGCAGTCGCTTTGAAGGCCAGATTTATGCTGGCCTCAGAAGAGGTGCTTTGGAGTGCCAGTCTTGTAAGTGGCCTTTTGGAGGAAGGAAAAAGGTGAAACTGGGTCTTCTTGGCAGGGTATGAAGGCTCTTTGTTTGGAAACCCCTCGTGCTAGCAGAACAGCATTCCCTCCGTCACACTTTCCTTTATTCTCTTAATTCTTGGATGTTTTCCTGCATCATGTTATCTTCTGACCAGAAGTCCTGCCTGCTCAGGCCCTCGTGCTGTGCTGCAGGGCTGTTCTTGACAAGTGAGATACCAGATGCCTAAATGAGACGACAGATTCCTTTCTGATTCGTTTAGAGGGGGAAAAAATCCTTCTCAGTGATTCTTAAACATAGATGGGGCAAAGGTACATCTCACTGGGTTCATTATTTTTTGTGAAAAGGATAAATAGGTGGCCATTGTAGATGATGAGACATTCCTGGGTTGAAACTAAAGTGGTGTTCAGAGACTTGTGGAAGAGCCTGATGTCTGGTCTGTGAAATGGTGAAAGAGGGTGGGTGTTGGTACTTACACCAATATCTCTATGTGAGCTGTTCCCAGCTGGAAAGATCTCACAGTTACAACTGGTACGGTACAGCTTCAGCTCTGTTTGCCTTGGCGTATGGCAAGAGCTGCCCCAGGAGCGGGCTGGGAAAGGGATGGAAAGCAGAGGCTGCTGCAGCAGGGCACAGCGGAGTGCCATGCACCCTGCTGCTGCCTCTCAGATCAAAGGTAAAACTAAAGACACAGCATTGGGTGGCACAAATGCTCAAGGAATAGGGCAGGCTTTGTAGAAGCAGAGTCCTCAGCTCAGGAGAGATGCCTGGAGGAAAAAAAAGATTAGCAATTCATGAAGAGGAGAGCCAGGAACAGTGACTGACTGGTTCTGTAACAGCTGCTCTGGTATGCTGACCTTGTATGAGGCAGTGAATATAAAGAAATCAAAAAGAAGTAGGTGTTTTCAAAGCTTAACGGTGAAATTTGTTTCTCTAAGGTGTATTGGCTGCCAAAATGGGCACGTTTAAAAAGACATATAGTATATACAAAGCATCATAGTTCTGTACTTGCTTTTTGCTAAGCCTTAGTCAAAGACAGGTCACAGATTTAGAGGGACTCGTGTTCTCACATTGGATGGTGGTTCTTAAGTATTGATATCTCTCTGTGTGTCATATATAGACATGTACATGCATAGTGCCGTACGTATTCTCTACATGATCTATTGTGTGTGTACTCCTACTTCAGTGATTTGTTTTTTTCAGACCTTATGGGAGACGGTGCACCCTTTTGGGGTATATGGTAAGCTGCTTTAAAAAGAAAACCCTTCTGCTCGGGTAGGGGCAATGATGTTTGCTCAGCAGTGTGGAGCTAAGGAGTCTGAAGACAGCTTAAGAAAACTCAATGATATATTAACAAACTTACCTCTTAGCAAAAGTAGATGAAGTTTCACATGGTGTGAGTGCTGTGCTGGTTCTTCCTAATGGACTTCCTGCAGTGCTGCGAAAAACACTGGGCTTTACTGATGCGTTGGCCTCTTTCCTTCGAGCACCAAGAGGTGCTCATTGGGAAACCCACAGATCTGAGCCCTCATGCGAGGAGTTGGTCTTGGTTGCAGCCCACATGGAATTAGTGGTTGGGGTGAGAACCCACAGCAAAGTGTGATAACACGTTTGACTAGGAGCTCAGGTATGTCTCTGAAAAGTATCTGCTTAATGATTCAAGGCTTTGCCTTGCAAACACGTACCCAGGTGAGTAAATAGGGCTAATAAGCATGTGAAATCATTTATGAGTTCCTGAGAAGGAGGAAAATCTCCATATTGTCGCACGGTTCAAAAAGGAGTGAGTAGGGAAGGGTATGTACATGTGAGGAGCAAGGAAATATTCTTAATGAAAATGTAATAGGGGTGAAGACCACTGTGAGAAGGCTGAGCTTCACAGCTGGGAGGGAGTGCGCAGCAGTAGGAGCTAGGACCTCCACAGGACCTGCTTTCCAGAGCCACCTCCTGTGTTTGCCAAATGCTTGATATATTCTTCAGTTTTTTCATTTCTCACAGATAAATCTCCAGTGCAGTTGCGGCTGAAACGGTTCCTGCTAGATGCTCTCTTTTACTTCTTGCCTCATCTCAGCTGTGTTACTTTACCCTCGTCTCTGAGGGAATAAATAACTTTTCCTCCAGTGGAATATGCCCTCCTTAATCTCATTTCTGCTCTTCTGTTCTTCTTCTGAGGTCTCTGCCCAGGCATCTGCCTGGCTTTTAGTAGACTCTCTCTCATTAACAGGTAGAAGCTCCACTCCAAACCCATATCCTCTTCAAAAACTGCTTTGGCGTGGCTGACAGAGCACTGGTATTTCTTTCTTGTTCCTTATGCTGCCATTCCCCTGTTTGCTCAAGCCATTTCAGTGGTAGTGAATGCAGATAAATGAATTGATGTGTGAGGGGAAGACTGGACTTTGCTGGAAAGGATGAGCTGAGCTGACCGTCCTCTTAGGTAGGAGGGCCTTGGAAAACCAAAGTACTGGATGTGACTCTTTGGCAGTGATCACCAAAGGCAGCTGAGCCCTGGGGGTTCTTAGGAAAAGGTTGACAATAAAAAAGTGTGCAAAAGGCTGAGCAAACCCAGGGGGTGGGTGTTCACAGGTTGCTCGGGCACCAAATAGTTACCCTGTCACGTGTATGCACTCACTCTGGCCTTGTTCTTCCCTGGGAACTTGCTTTTGGCTGCTATTTCAGGACGATTTTCTGGGTTAGATAACATTAGTGACCCGTTATGTCCCAATTCTCCACTTTGCTGCGTTGAAGCGAGTCGCGGGGCTGTCACTGGCTCACTGAAGGGAGAATTCCCCTGCTGCAGGCTTGGTAGAGGTGTTGCAGTGCAGTACAGTGGCTAAAGAGCCTCGAGTTAAACATTATGTGGTGCTTGTCCATTTTAAAATGAGCAGTTAAGAGGTCTGGCTGGGCTGGCAGTAGGGAAAAAATAATAAATAGAATTCCTCTAATCCCTGGCCTTGGTTGAACAGTGAAAACTCTTGTCAAAGACATTAAGAAATAACACTTGAAAGATACCAGCGCTGCCTTAGTGGTTCTTGCACAGCAAGAGGAGCATTAAAAGAGGTTCAGGTGAATGACAACTGCAGGCTCAAACCCAACCTGCGAGACTGGAGGGGTCCATGGTGTCGTGGTGGGATGGAGGGCACCCCTGTTGTGCACCTCTGTGGTTGTTTTGAGTCTCCAGCGCTCTCCTGGGCATGGTGTGGGATCTGACGGGCTGTTATGAGAGTGGGATGGGGCTGCGTGTGTAGGAGAGCCCCATGGTGCCGGTGCAGCAGCGAGCGTCGCGCTGGGGACGTTGGGGCAGGAGAAACGTGTAAATAAGCAGAGCCTGGGGATCTTACTGTGGGGAGGGACCGTGGGTGCTCTCTGAGGTGATGAAACTGCAAGCCATAAACAAAGCTGGCTTCAGCGCTGGCAGGGACGGCAGCAGCTAAACATAGCCCCAGAGGCTCGATTCGCCTGGCCCCTGCCGGCAGATGACTGCGCTGGGCTCTGAGCTATAGAGTTACAAAGGTGAAATTCCTCAATCTGCGTCACGCCAGAGCTCGGTCTGGATGTCCTTAATGGTCTCCTTGGGACTCAAACTCCACATGTCCCCAAGAGTGGGTGCACAGTGCAGAGCATCCAGGTCAGTCTAACCCGGCTGCCGGCCCTTTCCAACGCCATCCGAAGCGGATTCTGCTCCTCAGCCTCTCTAACAGCAGCCACAAGCTTCAAGGCAGGCGAATTATCCTCCTCTTATTTCTTCCTGAAGCCTGTGGCATGTGGGAGGAGGTGTGGAGCAGCAGGGGAATGGTGACCCGTCTGCACCCTGTGATGGCACAAGTAAATAGCAGGGTACAGCTCCTTGGGTCAGGACGGCTCCTGAGCACATGGTATTAAGGACACTTCTGTTTCTCAAGGCTTCAGAAACCTAATGTAAGGAATGGTTTGCTTAGTCATGCTGCTCAGAGGTTAATTGAAGTGGCAATATTGTGGCAGCCTTGTCTCCCGATGTCTGTACCATGAGTAATTTGTTAGGTAGCTTTTATGAACATCAGCTCGCCGAGGTGTCATTAATGTTGCTGTTGAATGGGACCGAGCCTCAGGTCCTGATTTCTTGTGGCTGCTTAATGACTCAGTGGCACGTTACTGGAAGGGATCAGCAATGTGCTGGGTTATGGTGTCTTCAGGAAATTGTTCATGTATAGCCTTGCTCCAGAGTGCTGGGCTAGATATTTGGAACAATTAGCAGTAATGTAATGGACATTTGAGTTCACCCTTCTGTCGAGGCCGTCAAACACGTCTGGAGTGGGCTGTATTTCTGCCTGTTCTTCTTTTCTTTTAATATTGACAAAAGCATGAAGTAATCGCTTCTAAATCTCTCTTAAAAGCAACTTAATCATGAGTGGAAGCAGAGGATTTTGCTTTGCAGTTGCCAGACTGTTAAATGTCCTAGGGTGGGTAGCTGATGCACGGCTGGAAAGCAGCAAGTCACTGCTGCTGAGTTAAACTCCTGTCGCTTATAAGAAATCACCTCGACTCGGTCTCTGCCCCTGTGATGGGGTTAAAAATGAACTCGCTGCTTGACCAGGTGTTTTGAGGTCTGTTTCCTCACTGGAGAGCAGTCTGAAATGGGAATTCTATGGTCATGGATGAAGCAGACAAAAACAAACCAGTTCTTCTGTTTGTTTCCCTTCTTCTGCAGGACACATTCGGCATCCCACATGAACTACGAAAATCCTCCGCCGTACCCCGGCCCGGGTCCCACTGCCCCTTACCCACCCTATGCACAGCAACCGGGTGGCCCTCCTGGCCCGTACCCCGGCTACCCTCCCGGACCCACGGGGCCGTACCAGCCGGGCCAGCCGGGCTATCAAGGTTATCCCCAGTACGGATGGCAAAACGCACCTCCGCCTCCTGGACCAGTGTATGCAGATGGGCCTAAAAACACAGGTATGCCTGGCAGCCACGGGGCCATGTAATCCCGACCCTTTCTGGCTTGCAAATGCATGAATTTGTGTTGACCTTGAAGTGATGTGGTTACCAGCGTCTGGTCCTGACGGGGCTGAGGGAGCTGGAGACTCCTTTGAAGCAGCGATTCTGTTTGTAGCCTCTTTTCCTGCTTTATTTTGCTGCTGTGTCTCTAACAGCTCTCTGGCTGTTGGAAGATTCAGCTGAATGTCCTTAATGCTGATCCCTCAAGGGGATCCTTGCGCTGAGGTTCTTATATCTGCTTTTTGCTGGCTTGAGGTTTGCCACAACTCTCATCCTGCCTGTCTTCTGGTTGATAACCGTGCAGCCTTCGGTTGAAACTTAAAGCCTGTAATATTCAAATGTCCAGTTCCTACTGAATTAATGTACATCTTGAGCCCATCAGCATCTGTCCAAGCGATCCACTAGTGCCACTGGAATCTTTCCTGGGCTTTTGTTTTTTCAGAAGCTGTTATCATTCTGTGGAAAAACACAGATTTCTTGGAAGGGGAGGAGGATGGGGTAACTCGTCTTGGCAGCTAGCCGGTCCATCTGTGTACCATGTCCTCTCAATATGGTGCACTGGTTTACTCTGGCACCCAGAGCTCGCTGCAGTGCTTGGCGCAGGCTCCAATTGTCAGAGGAGGGCTGAGATGATGACTGAAGGACCAGAGCATCTTTATATGAGGAGAAGCTGAGAGGTGGGACTGTTCAGCCTGGAGAAGGCTCCAGGGCCTGTCCATGTCTATAAATCCCTGATGGGAGGGAGTGAAGAAGGGGGGCCAGACTCTTCTCAGTAGTGTATATAAAAGCATCCCTGGATTTATAGCTGATACAAGATGTCAGGAATATTGTGGTGTGGGTCTGGCCAGAGGACCCAAATATAAGCAGTGAACAACCGGTGTGAGTGAATAAGGACTTGGATGAGTGCAAGTCATGAGTTCAGCTTCCTCTGTAAGAGTGAAACCTCAAGGGTCCGCCTTTGAGGAGGAAGCAGCAGCTGGGTCATGCTTCCCACCACTGCCACCACAAGGAGTTTAATCAGGGTTGTCCCTGGGAAATGCACATCGTTTGGGGCTGGTTCATGGGTATTTATTGGTACTGGGGAAGAAAAATAATCCTCGTTTCCCATGTAGGGCATCTCTGGTTAGTGCAAGTGTCACTTTGGTGCTTTAGCCAGGAAAAGGGATGTGCCAGCAGGGAGAGTGGGTCTGCTGCTTTGGGTCTGGCTTGGAGCCCGATCTCCTGCCTTGGAGGCTTAAAGGATCTCGTATCAGCCTGGCGCAGGGACCCGGTGACACTGAACGTCCTCTGCTCGGATCAGGTCTCTGCTCGCAGACCCGCAGAGCAGCGCAAAGGAGGAGGCTGGGAAATCGGAGAGGACGAGCAGCTGAGGGTGCAAGCACGGCTCTTGCTGAGAGCCCAGGCTTAGGCTGCAGGGGACGTGGTTTTGTTGTTAAACCTGAGCTGAAGCAGCTGCAGCTCTGCAGAAGCAGCACCCCAGCCCACAGACCAGCGCTGTTCTGGTAACTCTCCTCTGTGAACTGCCTTCCCATCACCACCTCTGGTCTCTGAACCCACCCTGGGACCCTCTAATTTGCATTGCTTTTGCCAAAGAGGATGTAGCATAGAAAAACAGTGATAAATCTGTGTAAAGTGAAGTCAGGGCTATCACTTTGTGTCTGCCTGCGAAAGCTTTTCTTTTTTTCTTGATTCTGCTTCTGTTAAACACCCTTTTTGTCCCTCTTTTCTCCTTTTTGGCCAGTCCATCAAACTGGAACCTGATCCTGGGACGCTTTAACAGAAATCTGAGAGAGCTTTCAAAGAGGCTTTGTTGAATGATCACCTCCAAGAGTGCTTAATACAGAATGGCTGTCCCCAAAACACCAAAAAGCTTTCTGTCTGTTGGTGTGGCTGAACCTCCGGTATAAAAAATTGCCATGTAAATTTAATGAAGTCTTTGCAGTCTGCCGAGCTGCTCTGGCCTGATTTGATGTGGTTTGTCAGTTCCTGTGGTGTTCCCAAGCAGTTATCTGGGAAGAGCCGCTGCGTGGATGATTTCCTTTCAGGGCGGATGTTTTGCCCTCCTAGATGATTTTTTTTTTTTAATTTAATGAATTAAGCCGCTCCGAGCAATGCATTCGTGTTTCTGAACAAAGGTGGTGTTGTCCACACTGAAAACTAGGCAATTTGCTATACTTTTAAGTTTTAGCTGGTGGGCCAGTGTGTGGAAGTACTTGTGCATCATATTTTGGTCTCGAGTGGGTCACGCAGAGGGGAAATAATTACTGTTGAGCTCCCAAAATCTGATGGTAAAGGAGCATTTCATGGTGATGGTGCTTTTTAATCTAACAGTTTGTGGCCTGGCCGGAGTAGGAGTGGACATAGCCTGTCCCATTGGCCCTTGGAGAAGAAAAAAAACCTCGCTCTGTGTTAAAAAGGAAGCTGCATCTGAGATGTAACAGGGGGACAGCTTAAATTTAGCTTAAATGAGGTTTTGGGTTTGCTTTGTTTTTCTCAGAGCTGGCTTTTGGGCTGGCACAGACTGCCAGTAGCAAAGTTTCCAAAGAAACACTTCTTGCACGGGCTAATAACTGACTTGGCTGTTGTTTGCTACACGTAAACAACTTGGCCTTCACCTTTAGAGCTGATAATTTCTGTGCTGAGCCTGGGGGACGTTGTCCTTCAGGGTTTCTGATTTAGCTTCCTCGCTCTGTGAGCTGACTTGTGCTGATTTCTCTGCTGTAAAATCGAGGGCTGTCTTCAGGAGGAAGAAAAGACCTCATTCTAGAAAACACCTCATTTCCCTACCGGTATTTTCACTACAGAATAATTCACTACCAACCAGCATAAGGAAACTACTGTAAGTGCTGAGGGCCAGCAGGTACTTTCCTGTCTGTGCAAATGAGAGGTGAAATGCAATGCTGGTGATAACGGCGAGCTTTCAAAAGAAGGGGGACGAGCTGTGCCAAAGGGAACCAGGCTCTGCCAGCAGCAGCCTTCCCTGCAGCCGAAGGCAAACAAAGCTCAGTGTTGCGTTTGACCTATTGTACGCACAGGGTGGAAATCTTATTTCGGGGAGTTGATTGCTTGTAGCAAAGCCGGCTGTGATAAGAGTCGTGGGCACAGCGATGCTGCCTCCCTCCCAGTGTTTGCCAGCTGCAAGAATAAACAGGTCACCCAGATACAGCCACTGCCTCCTGCAAGAGGGGAGGCGGGTTTCCTCTTTAGGGAGAGGAGGGGATCCCAATCGCTCTGCTGCTTCTCAGTGGTTACCCCCTCGCTTCTCAAACTGCGTCGAGCTGAGCCTTCCCCAGCAGTGTGCATTTGGAGGGCAGCACGTAACAATTGCTGCAGGCTTTCTCTCTGTATATTGACCCTTCCCAAGCATCTTAACTGTTGCCGTACCTTCAGGACCTGCCAGATTAAAAATCTCACTTGGCAGCCATCCCCTTATCAGCTCCTAACACCTTGGTAGTGTGCATTAAAGCACGGTGTTCTCTCTTCCGAGGTTGCTGTCTCATCCCTCCCGCTGTCCCCATCCCTCCCACGGTCCCCAGCTCCTCTCAGCTGATGCACCATCAAACAGCGCCGTGCTGGGGCCAGCCCGGAGGAGGATCACCTGCGAAAACCCTGATGCAAGGAAAAGGGTTTCCAAATTCAGGCCGTGGATCTGAAAGCAGGCAAACTGGCTAAGCAAGGTGAAGGCTGGCTCCACAGAAGCAAATTGAGTGAAGCCTTTTTCCAGCGCTGCGCAGGTTGTGGTTCTGCAGAGCCTGGCTGCCCCCGGGTGACTCCTGGCCATGGTGCGTTCCCTTTGCGTTAAAACGGGACTTTGTCCCTCCTCTGTCACTCAGGACACTCTTGTAAGACTGAGTTTGTGCTGTGTAAACCCCTCCAAGCCAGGACTTGTTTAAATCTAGGGCTGATGCTGACTTTTTTCAGTGAAAACACTGACGCAAGCTGAGGGACGTGCTGCTCTCAGCCCTGCAGTTGACTTGGTGGAAAATGCCTCCTTGCTTTAACAGTAAATTAAGATTTGAGGTGTGCCTCTGCATCTTCTGAGGGGTCAGAAGCCCTGCATTTCTGTACTTCTGAGCTAAGGGAAGCTGATTTCTTACACAACATATCTCCTGTACGCTTTGTAACCCGTGCAATGAGATTTCTGGTGCTTGGGAGAGCCGGCCGATGCCTGCTGATGTGTACTTGCTCCATAAGGTAGGCTTTTCTCCTACAAGGAGTGCTTAGGCTTGCTTTTTAGAGACACTGAATCCTTCCAGGGCACATCTATACGCCATAAATGCTGATGAGCATCACTTCCAATATTGCAGAGATCTCTGAATCCCACCCCTGTGAGAAAACCTGCACGGTTTCTGCTCGGACATAACCCGTGCTTGGAGCAGACGCAGCACGTGAGAGGGGAACAACTCAACCCTTGTGTGAAATGCGGCCAGCGCAGCCTTGGCTGCGGGAAGCGCTCTCTTGGCACGCCAGCATGGTAACTTCCCTGCAATGTGCTGCCTGTTCAGCTCCCCGAGCGCTGAAGCAGCTCCTGAGGGTGACCACGAGAGCGCCTCGGGCTTGCGGGAACTGAAAGGCAGAAGTTTTCCTATCCTGCTGGGTATCACAGCCACGAACGAGGGCAGATCCCGTACCAGCGTGGGTGGTTGCCCATCAGTCACTTCTGCTTGAACCCAGGCTGAAATTTGGGCTGGGTCAGCAGCAGAAATGTGGTGGCAGAGGGGATTTACAGACGAAACTGCCCATGCTTGCAGTTTGCTTCCTTGATACTTGATTTTTGCTCTGGTTGTGTTTGCAGCTGGGGGTTGTGAAATTTGCTATGAGCCTTTTCCAACTTCAGAAGACTTTTTGTGTGGAAATAGGCTCTTGTCCTTCCATCTGGCCCTGGCTGGTATCTGCTTCAGGAGCATGCTCAGGGATTTCCTGCAATCTGAATATGGTCTGAGTAGAGACTGCACACAGTGAAAGCCTCTGGGCAGGAAGGAGGTGAGGGGCCGGGCGATGTGAAGCTGTTAAGCCTGAGCAGATATCCCCAGAGAGCAGAAAGAACAATAAAACGCCATTTTTTGCCGAGGGAATTAGACCTCATCTGTGCCCAGGCTCTGCCCTGGAGTTCGCTTGGAGTCCTGGGGTCCCTGTGCCCCAGTCGTGCACCCTCCTCATCCTCACTCACTGCTCCAGGACGTGGCTGTGGACACCAGGGCTGGGTGCTCTGGGGTGCTGGGTCTGCACCCCAAATTGTGGCTCCATTTCCAGTCCCTGTCACCTCAGCATCCCTTGGCTGCCCAAACCGCCCTTGTGCCAACTTTCCCTTCTCAGGCCTCCATCCTGAACAGAAAAGCTTAAAAGGACGTGGCTAAGAACGCTTTGAAAGCAGCACCAGATGCACGCACTGCCTTGGCAATCCGCTGCGGGCAGCACTTAACCCTCGAAGAAATCATTGCTCAAACAGCAGCGTGCGCTCTGAAGCAAGACTTCCTGCACGCAGACACAAAGCTCGTGGTGCAGGAGCGGCTTGTGGTAAAAACCACTTCATTCACATGCAGGAAAAGACGTATTCACAGAATCCCAGAACGTCAGGGACTGGAAGGGACCTCCAAAGCTCATCCAGTCCAATCCCCCTGCCGGAGCAGGAACACCCAGATGAGGTTACACAGGAAGGCGTCCAGGCGGGTTTTGAATGTCTGCAGAGAAGGAGACTCCACAACCTCTCTGGGCAGCCTGGGCCAGGGCTCTGTCACCCTCACTGAGAAGAAGTTTCTTCTCCAATTTCAGTGGAACCTCCTGTGTTCCAGTTTGTGTCCGTTACCCCTTGTCCTATCATTGTTTGTCACCGAGAAGAGCCTGGCTCCATCCTCGTGACACTCACCCTTTAAATATTGATAAACATGAATGAGGTCTCCCCTCAGTCTCCTCTTCTGCAAACTAAAGAGCCCCAGCTCCCTCAGCCTTTCCCACCTCTATGGGTCCCACCTCTGCCGTGTCCTTCCTCCCAGGTGAGAAGACTGGGGTGTTACTACTTCTGCAGGCCAATGTCTCACAGCAGCTGGGGGTGTGATCCCTGGGCTGCAATCCCCATGGCCGCGGTAAGGAACACCACGCTCGAAGGTCACGATTTTAGCTTATCCCAAACGGGGTGAAGAGTGCTGCCTGCGCCTTTCCCTCCTGCAGCTAATGATTAACGCATCAATTAGCTGTGAGGAGAAACAAAACGTGTGTGCTCAAGATAAAGCAGGCTGTGGGTGAAATAGCGAGGTATTGTAGTAGTTGTTTGAAAACCGGAGTGGGAGTTATTTGCGCTGCGTTGTGCAGCCTGGCACTGTGTGAGCACAGGGAGTGCTCCCGTTTTGGGGGGAGCAGGATTCATTGCTCTTTAAGGCTGATTAGGAGCTGGGAGGGTCTGCTCAGCTCACACCCTCTGCAGTGCTGTTGTAGAAGAAAAAGCAGTGGGAGCGTCAAAATCTGAGCCTAAAACTGCCTGATGTCTTGGAGAAATCACCCTGGTTTTCCTTTTCCATCAGACCACCGGTCCCAAAGTGCTCCTTGGAGAGGAGAGAGGCACAGAGCAGCGAATGGTGTCCCCAGTAAAGCTCCCCACAGCAAACTGGGGCGTTCAGGCCTCTGACAAGAGGGTACCGACCCGGCAGCTCCCTCAGTTGGTGTGTTTTGGGTTGGGGTTTTGTTGGCAAAGCTGTTCCAGGAGAAAACTGCTCTGTGCTAAGGGAAAACCGCCGGTTGAAGACGTTGGCTGGTTGGCATCAGTGATGTGCTGTGCAGGACCTCCCGAAATGATCGTGAGGGGGTGAGTTGGGTGCTGGGGTTTTGTGCCACTGCCTCTTACGGTGCGGGTCGCAGGGGATCCTCTGCGGTTAGAGCAGCGCGAGTGCACGGGCTGGGAGTGAAGGTGCTGCTCTTGGTGTCCTCGGGTACTTCTGTCTCTGTGTGGGTGCTTTGAAGCTGATGTGCAGGTGCGTGGTGTCCAAAATGAGCGGCATAGGACGTCTCCAGCTTGAGGAGGGGCTTGGCTGGGGTTGTTTCTGGCCTTGCTTTGGGCTGGATTTTACCCTGCACACTTTGGTAGCGGTAAGTGAAGAGGGGACCAACGTCACCAGTTTGGTGACAGCGGCAGAGCTACAACTTCGGAAGCATTGACGAAGCTTCAAGGAAAGGAATCTTTAAACTCAACCTGTAAAGGAGCAGCGTTTGCTGCTGGTTTAAATGATTTTTTAGTGGAACAGAATGAAGGCCGTGGTCTCCCTCCTGTGCCATTTCCCTGTCTGTAATGAAGGCAAATACCGCCCCCAAGCCCATGGTGAGTCCTGGAAAGGTGCTGCCATGGCTGCTGCCCCTGTCCCGGTCCTGCCTGGGCTGTTCTGGGCGGTTGTGCCGTGTCTGAGCTGCTCCAGCACAGGAGCTGCGGGCAGCAGGGCTGTGCAGGCCAGCGGGGAAGAGCCGTGCCCGCTGTGACCCATTGGTGCCAAAACCAGCACCAGTGAGCGTCGGCTGTGCAGGACGGTGCCCGTCTGCTGCTGCACAGGCCCAGCCTGTTTAATATTTCAGCAGGTGTTTCGTAAGAGCACTTTATACCCACTCTGAACACGCTTCGTCAGTACGGCCTCGATGCTCGGCTGGGGTTTAAAAACTTGTAATGGATTAATCATAAATACTTCAGGCAAACTCTTCTTGTATGTCTGCAGTAACAGGGCACAGGGCAGCATCCCTTCCACAGAACCACAGAATGGGAGGAGCTGGAAGGGCCCTGGAAAGCTCCCCCAGCCCAACCCCTGCCACAGCAGGATCACCAGAGCAGTCACACAGGAACACGGCCAGGGCTTTGGGTGTCTCCACACAAGGAGACTCCACAACCTCTCTGGGCAGCCTGGGCCATGCTCCAGAACCCTCACACTCACAAAGTTTCTCCTCATCTTCAGCTTGAACCTCCTGTGCTCCAGCTTGGGACCATTGCCCCTTGTCCTGGCATTGGCCATCCCAGAGCAGAGCCTGGCTCCTTCCTCCTGACCCTGCCCTTTCCCAATGGATCCCCAGGAATGAGGGCACCCCTCAGTCTCCTCTGCTCCAAGCTCAAGAGCCCCAGCTCCCCCAGCCGCTCCTCAGCAGGAGATGCTCCACTCCCAGTGTTTTGGGGTGGGGAAGGTTACACAGGGACCTGTCTGTGCCCACCTTATACACAGGGGCCGGATCTCACCTGGAGAGCACCCCTTGCCCCAGGACCTTCCCTCTGTGTCCCGCTGTGGCTGGCTGGAGGAGGTGGGTCATTGATTTAACTCTCCCCAGGCTGCGCCTGCTTTGGCTGTGGTGGTACCAGCTGGGCAACCTCCCCCATGGCCTCTTCTCCCATCTCCTGCCTTGCTGACCCAGGCAGTGCGGGGTCCCCTCTGGCACCGCTGCCGGGGCTGGGTCCCTCCTGCCCTGTGACAGGGGGGTGCTGTGCTGGGCCCTGAGGGGCATTGGCAGCCATGGGGGGCAGCGGGTCCTCGCCGGGTGCTGAAACCATGGCCCGAGGGGCTGCGGCACCCAGCATGGGAGCTCAGCACCTCCTTGTGCACCCCAAACCGGGGCTGCACCGCTCTTGGCTGACGCGGCTCTCCTGTCCCCGCAGTGTACGTCGTGGAGGAGCGGCGGAGGGACGACACGGGCGAGAGCGCCTGCCTGACGGCGTGCTGGACCGCGCTCTGCTGCTGCTGCCTGTGGGACATGCTGACCTGACCCCGCGCCGCCGGGCCTCGCCGAGCGCCACGCAGGCTCCCCACGCCTGTCCCCACTCCTTTCTGTTACTGTAATCAACGCTCTGCTTTGCACAGCCAAGGGTTCCCGTCTGTCAGTCCTAGCGCCTTGGTGGGGTGGGGGGTGCACTCCTTTATTTTAGTAAAGGAAAAAAAAAAAAAACAACCAACCACACAAATAATCCCTTTTTAACATTTCTAAGACTTTTGTCGTAACTTTGAAGAATGTGCTACTGGTGTCTTTCAGCCAAAGGCATTCTGATGAAATGTATATTTATCAGTTGAAACTTTTCCTAGTCCTAGAAGTGAAGACGTACGCAATAATTAAAGCCAACGGTTGATTTTCTTCGCCAGGTCCCGCCTGTGTCCATAAATCTGTCCCGCAGAGGGGGCGCTTCCCTCGGCGCTGTCTGGGCTCAGCCTCCCGCCTGCCCTGACCCAGCAGCAAAGCTGCAGCCAGAGGTTTGTGCCCTCGTCCCTTGCTGTCAGCAGGATCCAAGTGATTTTTCTGCAGCATCCTGGTGCCTAAGCCAGGAGAAACCAGAAATTGGGTGGGAGGGTGGGCACCGTGAACCCCTCACCCCGCACCCTCTGCTCGCTCAGGGCTGGAGCTGCACGTCCCTCTCTGGGCCGGGGGCTGCTCCTCCAGCTCCCAGCGGGAGGCCAGGTCCCCATGCAGGGGTTTTGAGCAGTGACCCATCAGCCCCCAACCCCCTGCAGAGCACAGGCTGCAGGGGGTAAATTAATGCTCCTTCCTTAAGAAGGGACAATGCCAAGGATTAATTTAGTGCTGGAGATTTATAGCTGAAGCTGTTTCGTGCCCAGATGAGGGGATAAGAAACTTTCATCTGCACAAAACCGGGGAAAGCTGGGCCGGTGACCACGGGGGGTGCTTCCCACCCCACTGCCCGGGTTTGCTGCTGTTCTCCCTGCCCTGGGAGCAAAACCCACCCTGGTGGACTGACATCTTTGATCTTGTACCTTCCACAGCAGGGCCTCAAGGGGTACAAACACTCGGGTTGTATTTGTCCAGGCCCTAAGGCTCTTCCCGTGCTCCTGCATGGGCCTGGGTCCAGCAGCCAGGCCAGAGGGGTCCTGTGCAGGGCCAGGGCTTGGCTGGGAGCTGCGTGGTGGGGCCACGGCTGCTACAGACTTCACAAGGCGCCTCGCTGGGTTCCTCTGTGCTTTTTTGCCTGGGAGATGCCCTGTGTCCCTTCCTGCCCGTTCCTCCAGCCCCTCGTCCCAGCGCAGTGCTA
>NW_010176383.1:5057-5400 GCF_000695765.1 Mesitornis unicolor | reverse complement strand
TGGGGGGATCCATCAGCCCCTCATGGGGGGGTTTGTCAGCCCCTCACAGGCTCATCCTCAAGCCTGGAGGAGTCCATAGGCACAACAGCAGGACCCCAACCCAATTTCCCACAGAGCCACAGCCCCCTGACCAGGCCATGACCAACCCAAGTGACCCCCAGCAGCTCCACAGGTCACCTCTCGGAGTGCAGGGGTGATGCCTGGGGATGGATGGACACACAAACACACACAGATGGACACACAGCCACACACTCTTGTCCAGCGCTGTCTGAGCTGATTAAACTCCTCAAACTCTCCTGGATGAGGGCTCCCTACTGCGTGTGCAGGGTGTGAGTGCACCGGG
>NW_010176383.1:2461-5032 GCF_000695765.1 Mesitornis unicolor | reverse complement strand
TGGGGCAGCGACTGCAGCCAGCGCAGCTGTGCGAGCACTGGAGAAGGTGACGCTGCTGTGAGGAGGTGACGTGGCCAGGGGTGCAAAGGGCCAGCACCCTTGTGTGTCTATGGGGGTGAGGGCATGGGGGGGTTTTGGCAAGATCTGGGAATTCCTGCCCACTCCAGGGTCCCGTGGAGCTGTCGGCAGAGGAGTTGTCCCCAAAAGCTCCGTTTCCAAGGCCAGGCGCAGGGAAGGAGGCGGCCGGGCGGGTGCACTGCGAGCACCAAGCACAGGGTGGCACTGGGCCTCCATGAGCTCGCAGCCGCGCCGGGGCTGGGCCGGGCCCGTGTGTCCAGGAGGGAACCGGGGGCTGTCACGGCCGAGAGGGAACAAACGCCCACCCTGATCGCCCGGCGTGGGCCTGGAGGTGCCCCCCTTCCTCCCCCAGTCTCTCCAGCCCCCATCCAGCAGGACAAGGCAGGGAGCCTTTCCCGTTGCCAAGCAGAGCACAGGGTCTTGCCAGAGGACGAGAGCTGTGGCTGCCCTACAGTGACACAGGGCTCCCTGAAGGTCCTCACCCCCAATCCCACCACCTCCTCCTTGCTCCACCAAATCCCCACATGGAGAGCAGCCGCTGCGAGAGCCCAGGCAGAGGAAACAGTGGAGTTTTATTGAAGCTGCCGCAGAAAGGAGCCCGTGCAGCCGGGCAGTGGTGAGCGGAGCTGCCCAAAACCACCCCGAGGGCGCTGAGGGAAGCTCCGGGGGGAACCGCGCAGCTACTGCGCCCGTCGGGCCATCAGCATCTCCCGGATGTTGTCTTCTGCTTCCTTCACGCTCCGCTCCAGGTACGACTTCTTCTGCTGCAAGAAAACCCAGAGGAGAGTTAAGGTCCACCCCAGCACTGCTACAGCAGCAGCAACCATGTTAACTGTGGCGAGGAAGGGGAAGGAAATCAGATCCTGTAATGCTTGGAGCTGGGCAAGGAATTAATGACCATGGCAAGGCCTCTTTATGGAGGCTACAGCAAAATCCTTTCACATTTGGGTAGAAAAAGGCTCTTTTTTTTTGCAGCTGGGTCAGTTTTCTAAACCCAGACCCTCCTTTCTATCAGAAATTCCCTGGCACCATCATCAAATACGTGTGTTCCCTTCATCATCTTTAATTAGGCGAGGCTTGGCAGGGAAGCGGCCCAAAGCCGTGCATCCCAAGACAGGAATTCAGCACGCAGCGATTTTTTCCTGCTGCTCCGGGTGCTCCGTAGGTGACTGGAAAAAGCGGCGCTTGGCTCTTTGCAGTATTTTTCTCTGGGTTTCCCAACGACAGACACAACAGTCCCGGGTGGACGCGCAGGCAGGACTCAGCTCCTTCAATGGCAGCGGGGACAGCGCCGCTCCAAACGCATTTCGCTATGGGCTGGGGTGGCTGCCCGGAGCTGGGCTTGTGGGAGAGAGGGGACACAGGGGCTCTGCGGGTGGAGCAGAGCAGCACCCATGGGTGCGGGTTGCTGTAAAAGCACACACCGGCCTCCAGCGAGCAGCACCCTCCTGCTATGGGGAGTGAGACAGGGGAGCTTGTGTGGGGCAGGGGACACAGCCACTGCTGGTGATGGGCAAGAACAGCCAAGCTGACGCTCCCTGACAGCCCATGGGGAGCTGGGACCTGTAACACCAAGGGCAATTCGTTAGCGCGTGGGCCAGCCCTGTTGCCATCGCTCCCCGTCCGTCCCCTCGCAGCAGACCTGGGTGACGCTGCTGCGCGCTCAGTGAAATGCCTGCGCCATGAGGACATCGCTTCCAGCCCCGCTCCTGAAGACTGAAGGGCTTTTATTTCGGCAGCAAAGGTTGCGAGCGACAGCTCGGGCCGGGGGGACGCCAAAGGGCTCCTTGTCCCGCGCCCGTGGGATCCCCCTCGCACACAAGAGCTGCTTTTCAGGAACCCGCGGGTTCCCGCTGACGCACGAGGAGGCCCCGGCCACCACCGCCAAGACGTGGAGGGATTTTTTTTTGAACCCGACGGCTGTGAGGGCAGACGGGTCCTGGAAGAGCTGCGTGGGTCCGAGCTCCAAGAGTGACATTCTGCTCTGCGTTCATTTGTACCCAAACCTTTCTTTTTAATGCAGTTTGTCTATGAAACGGCTCTGGCTTTTTGTCCCCTTCCCACTGTGACCCTAAGCAGCAAGAGTCACATCTGGAGAGCTGCTCCATGGGGACCTCAGGAGCACTGGGAGGATCTGGGCTTGTCCCACCACCTTTAATCCATCCTCCTGGAAGTACCCTCCGGGCAGACCCATCCCTGGGCTGGAGGAGCACCCCCTGAGCACCGAGGGGAGCCCCGCACCCAGAGGGTGCAAACCGCCCCAGCTCAGCCACATCACGGGGAGCGAGGAGCAGACGGTCGCTGCATTTTCCGAGCGGCGTGGCGGCTGCGAGGCGTTCCCTGCCCGCGCAGCTGAGACCCGGGCTCTGCTTTGGTAATCACGGGAGAAAGAGCAGGAGCTTGCGTGCAAACCCCTCCTCGGGGCGATTACCGGGGTCTAGACAGGAAACCCGGCTCTCCCCAGTGTGCGGCTGAGCGGGAGCAGCGCTGTGA
>NW_010176383.1:0-2364 GCF_000695765.1 Mesitornis unicolor | reverse complement strand
GGAGGAAGCTGCCACAGCCTCCCCAGCTCCACCTCCAGCTTCCCCAGACTCCCCGCTTTCATCTGCACTCCACGGTGTTCACCCCACAGCCTCTGACCCCACGTTTTGGGCTGGCCCGTGGCTGCGAGGCTTTAGCTCAGGACCCATCAGCTGCACAGATTTTCCTGTGAAGGTGTTTGCCGCTCCAAGTGTTTAATCTCCGTTGCCAGCGCAGCAAGCAGCAAATTCCCAGTGCAGCACCAGAACTGCCCCACTGGTTTTGATCCTCATGAAATCAAAGGCTCTAAGCCTTACACCAGTAACTCACCGGTCAGGAGCCCAATGGGACACAGCCGCACGCTGGCCCTGCATGGCAAACCCCTGCACAACCCCCAAGCTCCAAATTCAGAGCTCCCACACCAGGGGTGCCACAAACCATCCCCAGCTCCCAGCTCCTGCGGGCCTCTGGCCACACAAAGCGGTTGCCCAAAACCAGCAAGCGATACCAGTGCCTGAGTCACGGTGCCTGGGGCGCGACTGGGAAAGGAGACTTGCTCTGGGAAGGTGACAGGGCAAGGGTGACAGGGAGAGGGTGACACAGCTGCTCCCAGGAAAGCCTGAACTCACGGTTGACAAACAGGGCCCCGCTGGGGCAGGGCCAGGAGGTGCTGGCATCTCCCCAGGGGTTACACAGCAGCGCAGGAGGAAGGGGCCGGTTCCTCCCGCGAGTTCGCGATTGCCACATCCCCTTGCTGGAGATGTATTAACCGCGCTGCAAAGCACACGTCTTGAGCGCTACCAAAACTTCTCTAAGAGGCGCAGCTTCTGCACAGCCGCTCGGCCGGGGCAGCGAGGGCACCCCCACGGCTTTCGGAGGCTTCAGAAGCTGCTTTGTTTCCATGAGCTGGGAGGAAAGACCGGAGGTTGCAGGTCCCACGGAGAAGCCTCTCCACCACAGAAGTAAAGGGGAGCTGGAGGCTGCCTTTGTGGTGACAGCCCCTTGATCCCCCTCCTGCATCGCCGCCTGCACAAGGCCACGTGCAGAACAGCTGATGGGGTGTGAAACCCCACGAGATGCCCCCAGAAAGCCCCCCAGAAGATTCCCCCCGCAGCCACTGCCTCTCAGCCTGTGGTTTTGTAACTCCTCTGGGCTGATCCCACTGCCAGCAACCGTCTCCTTCCGCAGCCAGGAAGGGCTGCAGCGCTTGGGAGCAAGACAAACCACAGCCCTGATGATCTGTCCGAAAAGTAGCCCAAAAGGAAATGTTCTCACCTAGATCTGCTCTCTGGAAGTGCGTTTGTCATGCCTGGAGGGTGACAAGAGGTGGCTGAGATCTCCTCTTTGGGCAGCAGAGCCAACCCCACCAGCAGCTACCAGGGACTCTGATGCAGATGGGGCCACCAAACCTGGCCCCTTACCCTCCCCTCCCAGCACTCGGGAGCCTTCCCAACCCAGGTGCTGGTGGTTACAGCAAAAGCAACACCATAAACACTCGTCCCTGCCACTACCCCACACCACAGCTCTCCCTCGTGCTTCGCTCCATCACGGGCAACACTCGCTCCCTGCCCAGCTCCGCGCTCCTCGCTTTTGGCAGCGGCTGCAGAAATACCAGAATTAACGTAAATACCATTGGAGTCGACGCCCCGAAGAAGAAAAGGGGTTGTGGTTAACAGAGGTGGCCCACGGCCTTTCGACACAGCGGGAAGTCACCTCCTGCCCGAGCTCCCAGCTCCGCTCCCATTGCATCACGCCGCGGTGCTTGGCTGAGGAGGCTCGGTGACGCGCCCGGACCTCGCATTCCTGGCGGATGAAAGAGGCAGCATCCAGAGTCCAGGGCGAGAAAAAGCCATTCATCAGCTCCTCTCAGCCGGGCTTTCGCTGATCAAAGCAGCATCCTTCCCCCTGCGCTGTGACTCAGATGCCGCCGTCTTCAGGGAGAGCCTTGATCCAGGCCTGCGTGGCTGCAGAGCCAGCCCGGAGCTCAGCGTAGCACTTCAGTGTGCGTGCTGGCCTCCGAAAACCAAAACAGCACCTCAGCCCCAGCAGGAAACCCCTGCACAGAGGCACAGGTTACTCAAGCTGCATCACGCCTCGTGCTCGCAGGTGAATTTCCTGTTCAAGCAGCGGTTTCTCACTCAATATCCTTCTGCTCCGCTCAGCTCCTTCTGCTCTGCAAATTCCACTTCTCTTCCTTCACCTTCAGCAAGGGAAAAAGAGCTTCAAGCGCTGTCCCGCAAACACTAACATGCTTGAACCCAAACAAAAAGGTTTCAATGGAAGTTTAAGGGTCTGGTATTGGAACTGTCTTTTATTTCATCTGCTTTTCTACACACTGGTTTTACATCCAACCTGTGAATCACAGAATCACAGAACGTTAGCGATTG
>NW_010176382.1:0-5330 GCF_000695765.1 Mesitornis unicolor | reverse complement strand
ATTTCATTAAATTATTCCCTGCCCAACTTCCTTTGCAAAAATCAAGGGCTCTACACTCTTACTTCCCTTTCCAGCATTCATTTAATCACTCCCATCCCCCCCCACACACTCATGGAGAGGGGCTCTGTTCTTCTATTTTGCTAAAAAGAGGTGGGAGCAGAGCTAGTTAACCATGTGAACATGGACAAGGACAGGTCGGGATGAAAACAGACTCCTCTGTCTTTCCTTATAAGGGAAGACAAAGGATGCAGTGCTCTTGAGCAGGACAAAAGAACACCAGTAACACAGTGCCAGTGATGGTACCTCATTGTGACAATGTTCTCCGGCACTACATACACCGAGAAATAGTAGCACTGACTGTGTAAGTACCTAGCCATTACTCATAAGATTATGTTTACAACCACTCTCCCACTGGCAGCAGCTTTTCAGCACAGGTCATAATTTCAGTTTATTTAACACTTTCTTACTACTTGCCTGCAAGTGATATAAAGTAATACGAAGAAAAAAAACAAATTTGAGAGGAATCTTAATTCATCACCTAACCTAGCCCTTGAGGACTGAAAACATCCTAAGGCAACTATCTTCACAGTCCAATGCCCAGCCATTTATCCTAATCACTTGCACTTGCAAAGAATTACAGCAGGTGTCCACGCAAACAGCCAACAAATTAAGTACAGCACACTGCTCTGCAGCATCAAGACTTCAACCTCATTCTGTTCGGTACCCCCAGACTTGTTTAAAAGCTTGGAATAACAAAAAAAAAATGCAGAAAGATTTTGGCAGGCAGCTTTGTTACAGTTGTATACATAAATTTCCCTTAATTTCAGGCAGTAGAAGACGCAAAAGGGAATATATTATGTAACTGGGGGGACAGGGGGGAGTGGAAGGTATTCTTTGGGTTTTGTGCTCTGTGTTCTTTTCAGTAATTGGCTCAATTACTTCAAAACCACTTACAAATGTAAATGCTTAACGGTGGACGCATTCAGTTGATTGGGAAAAAACAGCATTTAGACTTGAAGCTGGAGTTGAAACCATCCAGGAATGTGAAGGGCAACAAGGGCTGCACATCAGTGGCAGATGAAAGGTTATGGAACAGGTGTGTTGCCCCTCTAAAAAGCAAAGCGACCTAGAGATAAATAACACGGAAAAGGCCAGGACAGTCAGCGACTTTTCTAGCAAGTCTTCCTGGAAGGGCTTCCAGCTACATGAAAAACTAAAAGGCAAAAAAGAGCCAAAAGAGATTTACCAAGGAGAAATTCTACCTGACCAACCTCACTGACTCTATAATGAGATTACTGGCTCAGAGGATTAGGGGAAAGCAGTGATATAGTTTACCTTGACTTCAGCAAGGCCTGTGCCATCATGTCCCATGGTATTTTTTTAGCCAAACTGTTCACTTATCCCGTCCATATTTCATGTGTAAGGTGGGTGGAAAACTGCATGACCTGCTGGGCTCAAATGCTGCAGTCAGCAGCACAAAGACCAACCAAAAGCCAGTGACCAGTGCTGTGCTTCACTGATTAATATGGGGTCCAATACTGTTTAACATTTTTATTAAAAACCTAGGTGGCGGCACAGTGTACCTTCAGTGAGTTTGCAGACAACGCCTACTTAGGGGAAGCAGTCAATATGCTGGAGGATAAACTGTTACTCGGAAGGACCTGAATGGGCAGACAGGAGCCAAGTTCAAAGGTGGCAAAGTCCTCCACCTGGGGTGGACAACCTCACCAAACAGCACAGGCTGAGGGGGTAGAAAGCAGCTTTGCAGAAAAGGACCTGAGGATCCTGGTGGCCAAGTGAAATGCGAGTTAGGAATACATCCCTGTCGCAAAGCAGGCCAAGCGCATGCTGGGCTGTATTAGCAAGAATATGGTTGAAGAAAGCAATCCCCCCTCCCTGCTCTACTTCTTCAATGCTTATGAGATCCATAGTACCTGGAGCACTGTGTAGTGAGGAGCTCAAAATGGGACAAGAATTAAACTGCCACATCAAAGGAATCCAGCAGAGGACCAGAGAGATGAGTAGGGGGCTGAAACACATGCCAGATCAGGAGTAGCTAAAAGTTTATTCAGTCTGGAAAACAGAAGGCTGAGGGAAGGGGACTGAAAGATCTTCTTCCTGCTTTTAACTACCTATGCGAAAAGCAGCCGGCCAGACTCTTTTCAGAGATGCACAGCAACAGGACAAGAGGCAGAGGCGCAAGTTTCAACAAGATAAATTCTAATTAGAAATAAGGAAAAAACATTTCACCATAAGGGCAGTCAAACATTAGAAGAAGATGCTCAGAGATATTAAAAAAATCACCTAAACAATGCCCTTAGCAATTCAAACTTGCTGGTCCTACTTTGAGTTGGGACTTGGTAGTGATCACAACTAGAAGTCCCTTTCAACCTTAATTATTCTACGTGTCTATGTATTCATACAGCATCAGCATACTAATGTGGAGAAAAGCTACACTTATTAACTATGTAAAACTGAGGTGTCACCTTCAATGCTTATTCACTCCTTAGTTCTAATAGGATCAAAGTTTCCCTACGACTTGCCTACTCTCTGTTTATCAACCTGACTTCTCTAACTCCTACTTCATCAGTAAAAGTCACTATCACATCAGAAACATTTCAGGAAAATAAATAAAATATGTGAATTTCTCAAAAATAAAAGTTGTATCTTAATGATGAATAAAACATACTGTCACAAAATAGCCTAGCACTTCTATGTTAGCAGCAGGGGGAGCTACAAATGCAGCAATGACAGACAGTTCCAAACTACTGCTAGATTTTTAAATGCTTCAATAAAGCCAAATACCTGCCTTAGCTGCTGGATGAGTTAAAGACTGACTATGCCACAGGTAACGGAATGCTTCCAGACAGGCAAAAACATCTGTACAAAAGTATGAGAACAGATGTTCTCAAATGCACTACTACAAACTACAAAATCTTACAACTTACAAAAAATGGGAGGAAAAGCTTCCTCCTCCAGCAGTTTTGCATTTTCTAAGATAAAGAAAAAATATTCCTAGACCTTCCTGGAAATAAAGAGAAGCTAGCAACCTGATGAAACTATTAATTATGAAAGCACTCACTCAGTTCCATTTCTAAAGCAGTTATAATTCATGAAGTGTCTTTGCAATCATCTCTTACACAAAGGCTCACTGTATGCCTACATTGTATTTATTTTGTAACTCACGACTGAAATGTTCACAACTTTAAAGTTATCAATACTTATTCACATATTTCTTAGGCAATGCTTCCTCCCAAACAAGTTAAAAATCATTTTAGCTCCGTTTGCTTACGACTTTTAATAATAGTGAAAGCAAAGGAAATGTAATTGTGATTAACTACTGCACAATGACTCTGCATTTAAGCTGCAGAAAAATGCAACCTTAATTCATAGAGCCTCTTTTTGGACTACCTGTCTACTGTTCAGGTTGCTAAGTTGTTCTTCCCTATTTAAAAAAAAGTAAAGGGAGTTATCCCCAGGAGCAGTCCCCAGTCCTGCTGACTGCTTTCACCTGTTCTACAACAATTCAGAAATGCTGCCCAGACACAGGAAATCTTTTGCGGTTGAGTAAATCTACATCTGAGCTGGTCCGTTTTCATTCAACTCCACTGCACTGAACAGAAGCAAATACCAGTTGTTCAGGTTTTTCTAAAGCACCTGCTCCTTAATCTTCCATTTTTTGCAAAGAGACTTACGAAAGAAATGGAAAAGCATGAACTCATGATGCACACTATACCACAGTCACAAATGCGTAACAATGAGAGATACAGAATGCTAAACAATCCCAATATTGTCACAGTATGTTTGATATCAGGCTGCGCGCTCTCCTCTATTTGTACGCTGCCTCCTACGTCTCTTTCTCAAATACGGGACAGCGCATGAGCACTCCCTCCAGCAGTGCAGTTGCTGGAACAAACTCAGCTTCCCTTTTCCAGCAAAATGCCGATGCCACGCAGAGTAATGATTTGCAGAGGGCCAGTAGATCCCTAGAGGGAACTCGACGTGGGTAAGGGTTACGCCAGAGTAGGAAGTCCTATAACCCAAAAGGTGGGGGACAGGACATGGTACAGTGTATGGATTAGCAGGCCAAGAATAAGACTCTTAGCAAAACTTCCTATAGAAAAGGTGATCAACAAAGGAGAAAAGGGTCTGTGACTGAGAGCTATTCCCCAAAACTTCACCACTCCTTATAAAAAGGTCTGGTCCCCTTATTAAAAAGGTTCAGCTGGTTGCCAAGTATAATTTTATTTTTGGCACTGTAATTCAGAAAGATTTTAACAGCAACACCCATAATTACTAGAGACTGGAGCTGGTCTTTATTCTACCCATAGAGGAAAATAAGTTGCCAAAGATTAGAATCAAGTGTCTGTAAGACAGCCAACATTAAAGACTCAAACACTTCTGAATCGCTTCTGTTTGTACCCTCAAACTGATCAATATCACAATCTCTATACTAAAGACAGTCACTGGGACAGGACTTTCAAGCAAACAAACAAAAAAGCCTAATAAAAAAATCTAACAGTAAGTTAGTGTATCAATGACACATAATTGAAGTTCCCTGTTACTATTAGTCCCAGAAGGGCAGATAAGAGGACCTCACTATTTTATGGTCTGGAAAGCACCATCATGTAGCTTCAAGTATGCTGACAAGGAAACAGTTTTTTTGGTTGTTTTCGGGTTTTTTTAATATCATACCACACACCTTATTCCATCATTCCATCACTACACCTTGTAGATTTACAAGAATCCATTGTGATGATGCCCTTTTAAAAAAGTTAACCTGCAGTCTCCTCCTGCCACTGTTCTACACGACTCCACTCCATCACAGAAGGCTATTACAACAAATCTTTGACTACAACCCCTAGAACCAATATGATAAAAGTGTACAGCATCCTACACAATGAAAACTACATCTTCTCAGAAAAGAAATTTTAAACAAGGTAAAGATTCTAAACCCACCTTGTAAATGCATGGCTAAATATTCCTATAATGCAACATCAGAATATGCTGCAGTGTTAACAAAGAAGTCTGGCCAAGGAAAACCATTTGTGAAACTTACTGCATTTTTAAATATTTTTTCTTAGAGGAGCAAAGTCACCCAACAGACAAATGTTCTTACTAATTTAAAAATCAAATTACACTACAGCAAGACACCACAAACATCTACACTGAGGAAATCACACAGAGTTAAAAGATTTAGTCCCGTAACTGCACAGAAAGAAACAAAAACCCCGAATTTGGAAATTGCAACGTCAATCACTCGCACAGCTGACTGCAGGGTGACGAAGTAGAAATATTGCAAGCTTGGGGATGAGTGGCTGGAAAGCTGC
>NW_010176381.1:7122-12234 GCF_000695765.1 Mesitornis unicolor | reverse complement strand
ACGTTCTGTGATTTTGTGATTCTGTGAAATCTTTTAAAATAACCACTCAAAAAGCAAAATTAACTAAAATAATATCCTGAAGTCATATGTGATTTAAAGAACAAGAAATATGTGTAAAGTTTTGTATTCCTAAGCCTGTATTGTCATCTTTCTTACTCTTATCTCATCCTGCTCAACTACACTCAAGCCACTTAAGTCCTACGTAAATCTCAGTCAGATTAAAGATTTGTTTAATGCCATCAGCGACCACAGCTGTTTTCCTGGCTTCTATTTGCCTCTCCTGACAGATATGCAACTTTCTAATAGAGTGAATCAATGCAGTTTGTTATCTCTCATTAGCTGTTTTGATTTTTGTTTTTAATCAGTTGTTCTTCATATCCATAAGCAATGAAAAAAATTGTCCGTGACATGGAAGGATGTACAAGAAAGCTTGATGGTTTTGCCCATATATTGTATAATGTTATCTTTCTAAGTCTGTGAAATCTCCTCTGTATTTTCTTTGATAAAAACATGGCTGAAAAGAAAGGTGTCCTAGTCATGGTTCTCTTTCCAACTCAAGTAATAGCCTATCTGGGGCCAGACTTCATCACAGCACTATCATGTGTACAGCACGTTCTCCAGTAGCCTCATGCCTGCCAAGCACCATTTCATCACAGCAAAATACTTGGATCAAGAGGGTTATTATTTTGGACAGAGTAAAACTACAGGTAAAAAAAGAAAATGCATTATGACAAATATTGGTGGCACATGTAATCTCTGAATACTATGCCCTGAGTGGTGAATTGGTGTTCATGTGGCAATAAACTACTGTGCCCAGTCACTGACAGAAGCCTACCTTTTAGCATTTTCTTTCAGTCTTTAATTCCCCCTGGACAGATTACCAGCACTTAGGAAAAAACATGTATTAATGAAAATGTATGTTGGTTAAGAGGGAAACCATAATAATGACTGACAAGCTTATTTCTCACCATATCCATGCTCCAAACAACTTTTTTTGCCCATTTACACATTTTAAATTTTTGCTCAAAATCATCTCTAAAGGGGACAGACATAGTGGGTCATGAGTGGTACTATACTTGTAACAGAAAGCCAGAGGCCAATAAAACTATGTTAGTATTTCTACCTAAACAGAAATTATTACTACATACAATTCCCATACAGGAAAGCATTTAAAACAAATAGGTTTTTTGGAGGGGTTTTGTTGGTTTTTTTTAATTATTTCTACATAGAAATGGAAATGATGGCAAACAAATGCAGTCAGATGTATTTACTTCATTTTAAAATAAACATAACTAGACATTATTTTTGGAGTTAAGGAGGGTGGCTTTGAATTAACAAAATCAATTTATTTACTTTGATAAAAAAATGTCTGTTAAAAGGATATTACATTTTGGTCCATTGATTGACGGAAAGCTGATGTCTTATTTTACTGACAGCACAGAAAATTGCAAGCATGCATGAAATCAATATAAGACAAGTGTGCAAACCTAGCTTAAACATTAGTTATCACATTATTAATTTTAGCATCAGTAACTTCCATCCTACCAATACATTATATGAAGGTATTGCCTTACTATGTTAATGTGAAAGAATTAAACAAGGCTGAAAAGTATGTTTTGTCTTATACCTGACTACATTAGGATGTTGAAAAGAACTACCGATGCAAAAATATGTGGGTGATGACTAGCTGAGGAGCAGCTGCTCCCTTGCTAGCTTCTCCCCACGGTAGTAATTTAATTTGTCCAATGTGACCCATACTGAATACAAGTGACCATGGTAGTTGGAACTAGTTATAACATCACACCATTGGTTCTATACCAGAATTGCAAAAATGTCAGAGCCCCACAGACTATCTGTTCAGTGGCATTACAAGGGAGACTTACTGCTTTACACCCAGTGTGTTGTGACAGAATTATCTGTTAAATAACAAAAGGAACTTCATTCTTTGTCATTGATCCTACTGTTTGCCCTACCACATGGCAATTGAGAAAAGGTTTTATTAACTCTATTGAAGTTGGAGGGAAGAAATAATAACTCCTGCCTGCTAATAAATCATGTTGAAATAAAAATGAGACTAAAATCGCCATGCTCGTATTATGTTTAACTTTCTCCATGAAAAATTTCATGTAGAGGAGCATCTAGTAAAAAAGAGTAGTCCTACATAACTGTACCAAATCCTGCTCAAGCAGTAGGAGTTTTTTCTGGATAGAAGAAAAAAAAAGAAAAAAAGAGTGAATGGAAGACAGAGTTATGGGAGGTCTCAGAATTGGGTATTGGAGAAAATGCTTCCTCTTCCTATGGCTGGACAGCAGAAGGTGGGAGAAAAAGGGAGAGCCTTGTTTTCTTCTTTTCTGTCACATGCAGAAGTGATGGCATGGAAATAGTTGACTGTCATGAAGCTTGTGTGAAGCCAGCATCTTAGCTGTGACAATTAATTCTTTTTCACAGAATGTTTTTGGTGCGAAAAATGCAATAAAGAAGAAAATACTTCCACAATCTACTGAGATGGAAGCATTCAAAGAGAAAATTTAGTCTTTGACATGTAGGAAAGGTCGAGAAGTGTTCAACATGGAGCATTTTTTTTGTGTAGAGGCATTGCATGCATATTTTTGTGCATAGACTTGTTCTTATATAAACATTTTGACCTACCCAAGAGTTAGCAACATCATTCAACTCTAACTACAAAGGCAATTTTAGGAGTTTTTAATGCATAGTCTAATATATTATTTAATGCCCTTTGCTGTAGAAAAGTTTGATCATTAATCAGTGAAGACATATGTATGTCTTTTGGATAATATAAAGGTGAATTCAGCAAAATCTATCTATTGCCCCATAATCTATTGTGTTGCAGCAATTTTAATTGTATTTATTGAGATAAATGCCTTGACATGGAAGTTTTTTTTTTAATGGCAGAAAGGCTTTGCTTAGTTAAATTTTCTTCACCACAGTTGCATGGACAGTTTAAGAAAAAATGTATTTATTTCATGTTTTTAAATTATTAGAGTATTTGTCCTTTGTTTTACATGTGCCCCTTGTATGCATTAATGTACATACTAACATTGCCATTAGATGCCTGCCTAATGTTCAGCTTAGAAAACATAAAAACAAACACCCAGTGGTTTTCCAGCTTCTTAAAACTGTTGTCAGAAACAAACATGGGGAAAGATGGCCTTTCCACACAGCTGAAAGATATGGCAAGCCTAGTGGAAATGAGATGTAAAGCAACTTAAAAACACCTTTACAGCACAATTCCTTGATGACCATGAGAACGGGATGATGTCTCTGCAAAAGCGTTCTCTTCTTGTAGCTCTTTTCCTCACTTGCACCATTACTTTATGAAGATATAATGCCAAGACTCTTCCAGATCCTGTGCAAGGCAGGTGGAAAAATTTCTGTCTAAATCCTGTCCTAAACATATGGCAGCCACAGTGCAACTATTATTTCCAAAGCTGTCTGTAAATGTCTCCATTTAAGGCTCAGAGAGCAGGATTTTCTCTCTATTGTCCCCTACTCTCCCAGGGAAGGATTAAAAAAAAAGGGAACAGAGAAAAAGATGCTTCACACAAGGTTGGAAGTTAAGACAGTAACAAGTTTAATGAAAAACAACAGGGGAAAGGAAAAGGGGAACTAATAAGGGACAAAGGATATTTAACTATATAGAAAACCCGATCCCAGTAGTCCCGAGTGGAAGTGTCCGATCAGTACCTCGTGGCCGCTGTGACCACTGTGACTCGTCACCAGGGACCACAGTGGGACCACGGTGACTCGTCACCAGGGACCACAGGGGTGCCGGGAGTGGATGGTGGTGGATGCTGCCGAGCACGTGGAGGTAGCCCCAGCCGTCCCGAGATGCGACAGGAAGCAGCCCAGGAAACCAGGAAAAGCCTGCGAAAAAACCTCAGCCCTCCTCTGTTTTTTATAGATTGTGGCTGGAAAGGGGAGGGAACAGTACTGATCTTGGATTCCTCAGGGTCCTACAGACACCACCTGTCCTTCCCTTTCAGGCTGTTAACCCTTAAACCATAACAGTAAATCTACCCTATCATTGTCACTTGTAATAACTGATGTGTAATAACATTAACTTCTCATTCTCCATTAATGGTTATTTATTTAATCACATTCTGTGATTAAGCTAAATTAATATCCCAATTTTTAAAATAACACCATTCTCATCTAATTTGTGCTATAAACAAGTCCTGTAATAAAATAAAAATACAGTTTCTTTGCACTCATGGTGTGCATTCCATAAATACTTAGTGTTTCTGAATAATCCAAGTATTTTCTAGCAATAGAAAGATGACTAATTTCAGAGTATAATACAGACACTTGCATTCAGACACCTTTTATTACTGCCTTAACCCTGAAGTCTGTGCTGTTAAGATCCAGACACTAACTCCTCCTCATCAAAAATTTAAACCATGCCTCAAGCGGGACCAGCAACATAGGACAGAAAGGGTCAGTGAAGCAGAAAGTAGGGTATGCTGAACTGCTGTGTTGGCTCCAAAGAAAACAAAGGCTTGGAAATGTGGCAAAATTCATTAATTTCCACCTAAAATATTTAGTATTCACTCTGGAGGTGTAAGATTGACTGGGGAGAAATACTTCCTCTGAAGTTCATTCTACTCAGGCTGAGATTTCTTTTGATTGTTTCATCCTTCTAAAGCTTTACTTTTAAAAATGCCTACAGCGAAGAAATGCAGGAAAAAAATACCTCACACAATGCTGTTACTGATCCATCACATACTCCTGGGTTTTAAGTGCTGTTTTTTCTTGTGGAAGTTAGCTGTAAGCTCTCTCAAATGAGAATAGGACTTGTAGTATTTATCTTTTGTGCAGTAGCATAGTTTCATCACAAAATTTATGTAATAGTTAATAATAGCTCATGTAAAACTATTCTGGCTGTTTCATTGCTCATCAGGTTTCCACTTCCTTACTGAAGAAACAAGGTAGTTTATTTTAAGAAAACCAAATTGCAGTCCATAGCAACTACATATTCATTACATCATGGAAATTATGCATTGGTTAGGAAAAAAATATTAGTTACCTTGGAAAATATAATACCTCTCCTCTCCTCTCCTCTCCTCTCCTCTCCTCTCCTCTCCTCTCCTCTCC
>NW_010176381.1:0-6798 GCF_000695765.1 Mesitornis unicolor | reverse complement strand
CTCTCCCTCTCCTCTCTCCTTTTTACCGTTTTCTATTTTCTTTCTTTTTTTTTCTTTTCCCCTAGATATTATGCTATGATACTTGATTTTAAAAGTTAACAACAAATGCCATATCAAAGTATAATGTAGGAATAATTCAGATGAACCTTCTCGTAACTTTTGTTTGCATAATAAGTAAGCTTTCTAATATATAACCATAGTTAATTTTGTTATTGATTTTGAAGTGAAACATTCCTCTTTGCTGTGTCCTCCTGCTATTACTACAGAAAAAACTTTTCATTAATCACCTTCCTATTTATTTTTGTAAATATTGCCTGAAAACCATGGAGTTTATGGAAGCATTTTTGGAAACAGTTCTGCAAAAAAATTTGATGAAATTTAAAAAAGTATCAAGCAGGTAAAGTTAGGAAACTATCATCCTGTCATATGTTCAGCATCTGCCCAGTTCTTTCTCTAAACATCCCTGCAATTTGTTTTCACTTATAAACTCCATTCATTTGCAAACACAAAAGGATCAGCCTCCAGCATGATAATAAATTAGAAATTATTGTTTCCTTATAGTATTTGTCATTTGTACACACCAGATTTTTTTCTAGTCTTCTCATTTCCTTGCATTGTGCAGGTTAACAGTGAAAAGAGATGTAAGAACAGATGTTGGTGTGTACCCCCTGCCTTCAAAGCAGATTGACTCTTTCGTTCTCGTCATTTGCAGGCTTTGTGGAGACATTTACTCTGAAATTTCTTAGTAACACTGCAAAGTATGCTTTATGAGATATATTGGTGGGTGGAATGTTATTAAATAAATCTTGATGTTTTTCTCTTTATGTTTTTTCTGTATGACATTTTATTAAAATAAGTATACTATAAGAGTTGGTGCATTTTCCAAATAATCACGAAACAAGCCTGTATAACCTATGCTTAGGTGCAGTTAGCACTTTTATTACACAGTGTTGCATACTTTCCTCACTGCATGACAACTGTCTTCTCTTTCCACCTGAAGTGTACCTTCCTCAAAAGACACAAATTAAATCCTTGATCTTACTGAGGCTAATGTGCAATTTGAGATATCTTTAATAGTGCCTAAAATGATAATTACCTGCCATCAAAGACTGTTCCCTTGTTAATTGCAATATGATTGCTTTGGAAGACCTCAAAGGTGCATGGACTATAAATTTGTCAAATGTCATTCAGTTCTCCTAGCTGGGGCTGTCCTGCTGCAACACCTATATTACATGTATATTTGACAAAAATGTAACCTGCTTCAAACTTTCTTCTAAGAAGTTTATATATTTTCTTATACCCATACTTACTTTCTTATATCCATAATTGCAGCAGAGGAAAACACAGGTGTCAAATCACACTCTAAATATCTCCTCCTTTTAATTTGCAAGGTGAATCCTCAAAAAATGTGTAAGAAGATCATTCTTTTAATGCAACTTTGCTTTTTCCTCTCTTTTCTTATACAAGATATTTCTTGACAAAATTAAAATTAAATTTCTAATAACTTATTTAGTTCTGGCAGTAAAAAAATCTTTACGTATTCTTAGAACTTACTAAGGCAAAATTCAAGTTTTGAACAGAAAGAAATAAACAGGAATCCTTTTAACATTTTCTGCTTCTCTGTTATAAGGAGGTTCAATGGATCTCATTTGTGCTCCCATTTGTACTCCCTGACACTTTACAAAGTGACAGGAATAATTAAAATAAGTGAATCTTAAAATTCATATAAAGGCCTAGAACTGTTACAAGAAGGAAATCAAGACAGAAATTCAGAGCTGTTTGCTAACTGTTTTGTCTTGCTTTCTGTCCCCTGTTCTGGCACTGAGTTGTTGTGCAAAAGCACGTTAAAGTTTCTTGTATCTCAGAATTCTCATTTTTAGCAGGAAGTGCTGTTACAGTTATTATTATAAGTCAGTCTTTCTTTTCTGTTTTCACTGAACACTTTCATTTACCATTTTGCTGAAAGAGAAATTATCACACTGATGTAAGTTTTAATGCATTTTGTAAATTGAAATTCATTTAGCTTTCAAATGTATTTTGAAATTAATCACAATAGAAGTACAACTCTAATTTTGCTAATGCTCTAAAACAGCTCTTGAAATTAAGTTTATGTGAAAATACGTATTTGTTGCTTTTTATTGATTAGCTACGGAATTACCCATGAATGTCAGCTTTAATCTGTATTCCATTTGCATCTATGGTTCCTTATTCTAGAGGTACTACACATGAAAAAGTATAGACCTATCTGTAGAAATTCAGAAGCTGAATAAATAAATAAATATTAAAGGATTTTTTTTGTTTAATTAGAGGGACAATGACATTGATGGTTTTATCTTAGGAACTGTTGGCATTTTTAAATGGGGTAGAACTGGTTTTTTTGGTGCTTGTCTTAGTGCTTTCTCCAAAATCAGAGTGATGATTCTTGAGCTGTTTGGAAGTCACATGAACTGTGTATTCACCAAAGATAAAACTCAGGTGTCTTGAGTCTCTCAATGCCCTCTAGGTAAGTCTAGCCTAGCCACTTTCTCCTGTATCACCTATGCTAAGGCTTCTTACACCTGTCTTTTTTTTCTCATATCTTTCTTATTTCTCTTATCTCTCTTATCTCTCTTTAACCCTTTTATCTATCTTACCAAATACAATCCACCAGGTTTCATAGCTCCTTATGGCCTTTTCTTTCACTACCAATCATATTTCATTCTGTATTTATATTGCAAATCACAATGGATCTTAGATTATAATGCCACATGATCATAATGCCACACGGGTCTGGATAGTTACCTCATTCCCTTATTTAAGGTCTCTTTAAATCTCTTTATTCCTAATGTCTGTACAAGGCATTCAGTACTTAAGCTGCAGCCATCTCTTTTCCATCCATTCATTTATGTTTATCTCTTCTTTCTTGTGTTAGCATTTAAACAGAGTGTATTAAGACCTTTTTTTTTTTGAAGTTCATGACACAGAAGAATTGTGTCCTATATTTAAAGATTTTTGATGATGTAATCACATATAAAAATAATAACAAACAATTGATAAATACTTATTATTGTGTCTATTACCTTTTTACCCAGCTGGGAGAATAATCCTCTTCTAGATCATGTTTACTTACAGATCTCCAGAGATTTATAGTAGAAGTTATAGCATTTTCCCCATTTCACACTTGAGGGAGCCATGGTATGGGTGGAGAAACATACTGAGAGAAAACCACACCTCGTTCTAGCCTGGGCTAACACTGCCTGATATTTTCAAACACCTGTCTGCTTTCTTTCTGTCAAAACAGAAGTGGAATTTTCTTAAAGTGTAGCAAGACCCATCTGTTTAAGAGTTGGGTTTTTTTCCTTTTGCCACTAATGGCAACAGGATTAATTTTTCATTGTTTTCATCTTGACAAGTAAATGTCACTGTGCCTGACAGAACCGCTTCTGCAAAGAGGATTGCATCTGCTTTTCCTGAGCATTCTCTGCAGAGCTGCAGAGGTATAAAGAGGCTGTGAGTCACATTTATTAATTCTATCAGCAGAAGCTGCATTCTCATCTGAGGACAGAATTTAGGCTCTATTTATTTCCAATGTATAGTCCTTTCAAGGACATAGGTGTTAAGCCTTTTTATGAACAAGGCAGAGGAAGGAAGTGGGAAAAAACCCACAAAGGCAGCACAAGTACTACCTTTGGAATTGTACAGGTCCAATAAAAAATTCTGCAAAACTTGAAGACTGTAAATATGACTGAGCTAAGGATGAATTATTCATCTGGAAGGCAAGATGGTTGTAATATATTGTACAATGGAAATGTCAGGACAGTTGCACATCTGCAAACCTGAACAATTTTCTTTTGGTCTCATTTCTCAACTTGTAACAAACATCCTAATGAAAGCACTTTAGTGAGAAAATGCTAAAATATATCTTAAGGCGAAAAATGAACTCTCAAGGTAATTTACATTCTCATAACATGCAAACTCAATGATGTCACAGAGCTGCAAAATAGTGTTGTTGTATATACTTCCTTGGTGGAAATAGAAATAAATTTACTTTCTTGGTTTTACCTGAATGTAAAAAAAACTCATCATGCTTTCATGTCACTGCAGCCTGAGCAAGTCTCAGAAGTTCCTTTTCTTTCTTTGGGTGAAAAGGGATGTTGCATTGAAGTAAAAATAATTTTTATTGAATTTGACTTTGTGAGAGAAGAAGATAGGGAATAAAAGAAAACATTGAAATTAAAATTGCAAATCAGAAGAGTTTCTTTATTTGCTTGTTTTTCCAAATTGTTTTCATAGTGATACTTCCCTTCTGAACAGCATCTTACAATACAGAGCCATGTGTCTGAGCTAAGAGTATGAAGCTGTTGTTTAGGGAATTTTACAGAGCAAGAGTAAGGTTACTTTTCTAATAAAAAATGAGGCTGTATCATGTAAAAGTAAGTCTGATCCTGTGTCAAAAAATTGATAAGTTGTTAGAAAAAAGGAGTCTGAGGAATTTATGATATCAAGTAAGTGTCTTCCTTCACACAGTGGTTCAAACTGTTTACTGGTTTATGGGCTAGAATACATAAAATTATCCTAACTCTGAGATGGGGAAAGTATTTACAAAGACATAAACAATGCTGATATGTCAAAAGTGGCAGAAGGCCTGGCTGTTTAAAGATGCTGTTGTAGTAGTCCCCTGATTGATTCAAGACCCAATTACATTAGTCCCCAAGCAAACTTGGAAGTGACCACAGAAATCTGAGAACTTAGGTGGATAGCTGTGTAAAAAGGCTGAGAGGAAATAGGGGCGTCAAGGTGGGATTTTTCAGTTCATGCTTTGATAACTATATTAACACATATATACCTGATGCAGTCAATTCTGAGAAAAGAAGTATTTCTAAAGCTGAATTAATTTTGTCCTTAAATAGGTGTTTAAAATAGGTTGAATAAATTGTGCTTTTTGCTCTCAGACAACTGTAAGGACATCCAGATAACTAGCTCAGATGTGTCTGTATTATACATGTCTGACATTAGGTGAAATGAAGAGACTTTTTACAAAGTCACAGAGAATACAGAATTCTGAGCCAGGACTGCACACCTCCTCCATCATGCTATGCAACACATGAAGTGCTTTTTCCATTTAAGAGTGATCTTTCATATTTTTAATTAAAATGTGTGCAATTTCTATATTTTTCCTTTTCTTGGCTGGACCCAGAAAGGCTGGCTAAATTCTGCATAGGTTGATAGATATTTCAGATTTCTGTAGCGGTGACCTCTATAGAAATGGATGAAGATTTATGGATGCACTATGCAATTACGTCTCTCTTATGCTAATGTCAGTCATCATTAACACATGCTATAGTTGAAATAAGGCATCAAGACAATAAATTTAGCTATTTTTCAATGTTCTGCCTTTTTGTAGGATCTGGCTGCTCACTATTTTGCTACTATTTGTCATATTTTTGAGAACACAATTGATTCGTTATTATGCCTCCTAACATAAACTTATCTTTTGTTTTAATTCAAATTCTGTCATTAATATATCTCCCATAACTGAGTAGCTTTATACCACTGGGAGCAGTTAATTCCAGCTGAAGATAAAGAAGCATGGAGAAGAAAAGAGGAATGAAATTTAAGATAATAGGATAACAAATAATTTAACAATAAATAACCAATATAACAATAGTTTGATTGTCTTTTATACACACTATAAGTTTGTTAATCCTTTAAAAACTGTCTTGTATTCCTAGGCTACAAATGGGTTAATATGGAGAAGGCCATGCATTTAAGGGAAATAGGGGATGGTAAGTTCTGATGTAGTGATGTGTCTCTTTGGGACATGTATTAGTAGTCACATAGAAGACACCTTTTTCCAGGTTATTTTCAGAAGCAGTTTTACTGCTTTCCTTCAGGAAGAAATATTTTTAATTCAATGAGCTGGTTTTTGATTAGATCTTAGAAAGAATATGAAGGAGAACAGATCCTTTTTGCTTTTTCCACCCATAAATTAAGCATGCATGACATGGCTTGTACAGGTGCTGGTTAAACAGAAACTTCAAATATACTTTACTGTGCTTTTGTGTGATTCAGTCATGGAGAATACATAGGCAGAAACTAAAACTATTGAAACGAGACTACTTTTAGCTCAGATAAAGACCTTTCCTCTGTGCTGAAACCTAATGTTGTTCTATATGAAAACCTGAAAAGAAAATGTTAAAGTTTTCCTTAAAGACAAATAGAAAATAACACATTATGCCCTTGATCGAAGTTCTTTTTGATGCCACTGGTTATATTACACAATCAAAGAAACACAGGATAATTGAGATTGGAAGGGACTTCTGGAGGTCATCTGTTGCAATCTCTCTGCTCAAGCAGTGCCACACAGGAACAGTTACCCAGGACAGACCGCTTTTGAGTATCTCCAAAGATGGAGACTCCACAATGTCTGACTCCTCATGTCTGACAGCTTGGCCAGTCTTGGAAAACTTCAAATTTTTCACAGAAAAGCTCTGAGAGACAATGAAGAATTCCGTAGAGTCTTGGAGGCAGTAAATGCCAAACCACTATGTGTAGTAATAATAATTTCTTATCTGGTCTCAACAGAGGGGGTCTGAATTTCTCTTTTAAACATGTCAGTCTATACTGTAAACTCTGAAAAATTGTGCCATTTGGAGATATTTTCATGAAATATCAGGGAAAGTTAAAAATGAATTTTAGGCATTAGAAACACATAAAAGAAAAAAAGAATAATATATAAAGAATCACAGAATCACAGAATATTAGGGGTTGGAAGGAAACTTGAAAGCTCATCCAGTCCGATCCCCCTGCCAGAGCAGG